>NW_004524641.1:9973344-9977335 GCF_000260255.1 Octodon degus
ATCCTCTTCTCACCCTCACCAGAAAGTGGCTCAAAGCCATAGGGGCAGGTGACAGACAAGGTTGGCCCAGATGATGGAGCACAACATGGAAGAGATTGCTACCCTTAGAACCTTCCCATAGCTCATTCATTTCCCCAGCCTCCTTGATCAGCCTTGAAGAACGAACACAGACCCTGAGTTAAGCACAGCCCAACTCTCAACTCTGTCTTTCTTGGAGCCCTTTTAGCCTTTTTATCCACAGAAGCCAAACTCTCAGCTTCCACTGCTCCTGATGTCAGTAGACCTGGGACTCCAGCCCAGCTGGGCATTTTGTATTTGTGTTCATTCTTATCCATCATAATGTTTAAGCTCCTCCCTCCCTCCCTTCTTTCTCTTCTTCCTTTCATAATAGTATATTTTGACTTTTCTTTTTACAAGGGGACCTTTTGGATTATGTATTTGGAAAAAAAGTTCTATTTAAAGAGGCACAGTAGCAAAAAATCTCTTCCACAGAAGCATCTAAAGAAGCATCACTGAAATCCAGATTATTAGTAACTATTTCATAAATCTGTACTCCAGTAAATTGGAGAATCCAGAAGAAATGGGTAGATTCCTAGATAAATGAGTTACCAAAACTGAGTAATCAAACAACAGATAACAAAATTGAAGCAGAAAAACAAAACAAAACAGCAACAACAACAAAATCTCTACCAACCAAGAAAAGCCCAGGACCCACCAATAAATTCTGCAAGAACTTCAGGGAAGAACCAACCAGTATTCCTCAAACCTTTTTATGAAATTGAAAGGGAAATAGTACCCCCAAAATCATTCCTGGAAGCTAGCATTACCCTGACTCAAAAACCAGATGAGAACCCAACCAAAAAGAGTACTACTATAGCAGAAAATGCCCCCCACTCAGTCAGTATACTTCAGTTTCTGTTAGTTGCCTAAGTAGCAGTTCCTGTCACAGTTCCTGTTCTGTTGGCTGCTCACTGTGATGCACAGTTGGTCAGTATGATGCATATGCTAAGAACCAGTCAAGGACAGCCAAGTACTCTACCTCTGTACTTCCCCTTTGCAACTCCATAAAAAGCTCCCTTTCTGAGTCTTGGAGGCCTGACATTCTTATAAGGATTGATTCTTTGTTAATGCCCATTGACATAAATAAGCATGCCTCCAAACCTGGGATGATGTTTTGATGTTTTGGTTTGCCATTGCACTGCCAGGTTAATTACTTTGATGGACATAGATGATGCAAAAATTCTCAACCAGATGCTGGCAAAGAAAATGCAACAATTTTTTTTAAAGGAAGAAAAGGTTTATTTAGCTCACAGTTTGTGGAGGTTCAGTCCATACTCACCTGGCTCCAAGGCAGAGTGGCACATGGCAGAAAGCAGCAGCTCATGGTGTCAGCAAAGGGCAAATAGCAAAGAGAGAAGCAGTAGCTTCTGCTGCTAGTTAGCCTCTCTCCCCTCCTTACATTGTAATGCAGATTACCTGCCCCAGAGCTGGTGCAGCACTCACACCTGCAATTCCAGCATTGGATCAAGAATCAATTACAAATTCCAGAAGCCACCCCTTGGCTGCATGAGGTTTTGGAGGGACACCCATACTCAAATCATAACATTTGACCTTTGGACCCCCAAAGTCTCATGCACATTTCTTTGAGGAAAAGCCATTTTATTTCATCTCCAAGAGTTCCCAAAGTCCCAACAGTTTCAGCATTGCTGAAAAGTCCACGGGAAAATGCAACAAATTATCAAAAAGATCACACATCGTTACCAAATAGTCATTATTGCAGAGATGTAAAGATGGTCCACAATATGCGAGTCAGTAAATGTAATATATCACAAAAATAGAGGCAAAGACAAACATCACAGGATCATCTTAAGAGATGCAAAGAAAGCCTCTGATAAGATTCAACATCTATTCTTTTTTTTTTTTTTTTTTCTATTTTAGCACAGGATCTACAGGTCACACTATGTAGACCAGACTCCCAGTGATCCACCTGTGTTCAGGTTCCCAAAGAACTGGGATTACAGGCGCGTGCCACCACACCCAGTCTCAATGTGCTCCGGGGGCAGGGCTGGCACAGCATGCCATGGATCAAACCCCAAGCCCTGAGTCTGTTTAAACAGGTACTTTAATTATCAACATCTATTCTTTTTTTTTTTTGGCAGAACCAGGGATTGAACTCAGGCCCTTGTGTTTGCCATGGAAGCACTTATTCTACTGAGCCATCTCCTGGCCCCTTCAACATCTATTCTTGATTAAAAAAAAAAAATCAGGGGTGAGAGCTTTTGCCTTGCATGCACAGGCCCTAGATTTGATCTCCAGAACCACAAGAAAAAGAGAAAGAGGTAGAGGAAGAAGAAGAAGAAGAAGAAGATAGAAGGGCCATTTCTCAATCTGATAAAAGCCTTTTGCGAAAAACCTACAAACAACATTAAGTTAAGTAGAGAAATGCTGACAGCTTTCCCTTTAAAATCAGGAACAAGGGAAAGATGTCCACTATCATCACTTCTGACAGTACTCAAAACATTACCCAGAGAAATCAAACAAAAAAAGAAAGAAAGAAAAAGGAGATGCACATGAAAAGAACTCCAACTATTGTTATTTACAGATGACATGGTACCCTATAGAAAATCTAAAAAATTTCACCAGACTCCTCAAATGAATAATCAAATTCAGTACTATAGCAAGATAGAAAATCAACACATAACATCAATAGCATATTGTATACCAATAATGAATTCACCAAAAATGAAATTAGGAAAATAATACAATTTATAAGAAAATTTAGGTATCAAGGAATTCACCTACCCAAGAAAGTAAAAAGCCTCGACAATAAATACTACCATACTCTGAAAATGCAGATCAAAGAGAACATCAGAAAATTGAAATATACTCTAGGCAGAACAAAACATTGTTAAAAACCACATGGTTCCATGTTATACTCTGTGTCTAATTGTCCCCCCAAAGCCTAATGCAGTCATGGGTCAGGGACTTCTAGTGTTTGAGATTAACTCATGATCCAAGGCTGGGCTTATGGGTCTTAGTACTGCTGGGATTATGGATGTGAGTGTTTCACCCAGCCTGGGGCAGAGAGCCTGAGTGTAATATCAGAGAGACAGAGAGATAGACTTCCTCTCTGTTGCCATTGTTGCTGCTGCTCCTCCATTTTGCGCTCTGTTCTTGCTGCCACCATGAAAGGTTGCTCTCTGCCCTGTGCCACTCTGCCTTGGAGCCAGCTGAGTAAGAACTGAAATGGCCAGTAACTCCTTCCTTCATTGTGGGTGTCAGGTATTTGTCCCATCAATGAGAGAAGAGTAACTGAGATATTCCAAAACTGATATGTAGATTTAATGCAATCCCAAGCAAAATACCAACAGCACTCTCCGCAGAGCTAGATAAACTATCCTAAAATTCATTTAGAGTCAGAAAAGACCCAGAATAGTAAAAGCAAGTCCTGGGCAAGAAACGGAAAGCAGAGGGATCACATTCCTATACTTCAGGTTATATTACAAAGCTATAGTGATAGAAATGGCATAGTATTGGCACAAAAAATACATGGGAATCAGTGGGACTGAAAAAAGGACAGAGAAACAACCTGGCACATTCAACCATCTGATCATTGACAAAGAGCCCCCAAAACACTTGCTGGAGGAAAGAAAGCTTCTACAACAAGTTCTTCAGAAACTGTCTATTTACATGCAGAAGTTGACTCTTGATCCATAACCTTTACTATGTAGTAAACTAAAATCAAAATGGATCAGAGATCCAAAGGTTAAAACAGAAATACTTAGTCTTCTGGAAAATAAAATAATAAAAGTATTGAAGATATAGCTGTAGACAAGGACTTTTTGAAGAGAAATTCAATTGCATAAGAAATAACATCAAGAATTGATAAACTGAATCAGAGGCCAGGCATGGTGGTGCATATCTGTAATCCCAGCACTCAGGAGGCAAAAGTCTGAGGCAAGAAGGTCACTGTAGGGCTGGTGAGATAGCT
>NW_004524641.1:9977945-9999287 GCF_000260255.1 Octodon degus
ATAAATGTAAATTGAAATAGCACTGAAATTCCATCTTACTTGAGAAAGAATAGCTATAACTAAGAAAGCAAATAACAACAAGCAGGAGAAAGGAACCCATATTTGCATTGCTGATAGGAATGTGAAATAGTACAACTACTGTGGAAATCAACATGGAAATTCTTTAAAAAACCTAAACTAGTAATTCTACTGGATTCAGCTATTCCCCTTCTAGTCATCTTCCTTCAGAGTAAAGACATCATATTGTAGTGATTCGTGCATACCTACTTTTATAGCAGCACAGAATAGCTAAATCTTGGAGGCTGCCTCTATGTCCAAAAACAAATATAAAGAAAATGTATCAATAGATGATTATACAAAGAAACCGTGGGGTGTCTATATAAAATGAAGTACTGCTTGGCTATAAATAATGACAAAGTTGAGGCATTTGTAGGAAAACGGATGAAGCTACAACTGCATCCATTTTTTTTAAAGACAAGGTTTCATGTTGAATGAAATAAAGCAGACACACAAGCTTAAACACCATATGGTATCTCTCATTTGAATGAGGCAATGTATGAACAAAGAGAATGATAATGAGTGGATAGAAAGGTATAAGAGGATTGGTCTCTTGTAATAGGGAAGTAGTCAAAGGAATAAGAGCAAGGGAAGAGGAGGAGGGGAAGGAGAAACAAAAACAATAAAGATATGCCATGAACAGGAACCCAATAACCCCAATTTTTGTAAATATTAGGTCATAACATGAGCTAAGACAAATAATATCAGAAAGAAAGAAAAATAGGATAAATGAACTGGAGGAGGAGGTGGAGGAAGAGAAAGTAGAGGAAGGGGATGTAAAACAAAGAAAGAAACATGCTATGAATTCAGAATGTGTACTAAGGAAACAAAAAATTTAAGCAAATGTGATATTTATACACAAAGGAGTACTACTCTGTCATAAAGAAGGATAAACATAAGTCCTTTGTAAGATAACGGGTGCACCTGAGACCATAATGTTAAGCAAAACAAATCAGACACACAAGCCTAAATATCATTGTTTCTCATGTATGAGAAACCAAATATAAAAAAAAGAGAAACCCAGTATATAAATGAACTAAAAAGCAAAATAAAGATAATTAATAGGAAACTGATAATTGTTCTGCAAAAGCAAAGGGGACTAAGAGATGGCTAAAGTGGGAGGAGGGAGATGAAGGGGATTTAAAGAATAAAGATGTGTTACATACATGTACCCACTCCCCACAATGAATGTATTCATTTTGTATTGCCAACATGGACTCATAAAATAAAATAAAAAATAAAAAGCAAAAAACCCTTTAGATTCAAATATACCCAATAATTTCTCCTGCTTACCACCATCCAAAATTACTTTTCTCTAATACGCTTCATCTGCTGGTATGAACAAGGTATTAAATTATTAACATATATGGCCAATATGAATACCTATAAGAAGCGCCAGCAACCCACTTTACAGAAGGAAGAACATTACAGGTGACACGCTTTTCTACCTGTTGATCTCCACCTATCCCACTTGCGCATTCCCCTGAGTGGCCTCGGCATGAAATGACTAAGTTACCAGGAAACACCATCTCTGCAGGGTCACAGCACTGACTGTGGTCTTCACACAGGAGCCATGAGGACACAGCTGTCTCTCTTAGTCCTGGGGACAGAAGTTGTTTCTTATGCACCTTCCCTGAAATTTGAAACCAGGTGCTTAGGGTGGTAATGGGGGACAAGGAAAATGGGACAAGGAGTGTAGAGAAGAGTAGGCAGAGGTTGGTGAAAGGGCTAACCACTGGGATTGCTAGGAAAGGGTTGTTTTGACATAATTCCCACATATTCGAAGAACCAAAAGAGAATCCATAGTTAACAGTGTAGCACTCATCAATCATCATAATCTTATTATGTTTCTAAGAGTTGAAATTTCATCTCTGCTTTGGAGAAGTTCACACATGCATGTGCATGTGTGTGTGTGCAGGTGTACACATACGCACGTGTGTGTGTGTGTGTGTGTGTGTGTGTGTGTGTGTTTAGGGAGGTGCATTTAGCCATTTTTCCTACCTCTTATTCTCATCCTCAGTAGTAAGTTGTGGTTAGGAGACACTGTTCAAGGACCATGAGTTCCAGTATCCAACTTGTAACCAGGTCCATCATATAGTTTTAAGGCTCTCTTTTCCTCTCCGGAATTCCCGATTCTTTAAAAGGAACTGATGTTTACTGAGCTTTTGCCATATGACAGGCACTGAGCCAAGTATAGGGTATACAAAGCAGAACACATTCTCTGCTCTCCAGGAAATCAGTTTGAGTGGAGACACGTGCGGAGACACGTGCCGATAATCTCAGGAACGTCTGCCGCCTGTGGCGCCTCCTGCCCTACTCTGAAGGTCCACAGAGTGTGAAGGCAGGAGGGAGGGGCCAGTGCGTGTTCATGGAGGCCTGGGGGACGCTACACTGTTCAGCATTGCAAGAATGCAGGGCGGATGAAGAAGAGAAGGATGTTGCACTGACAGGCAGAGGTCAGACTCTTCATGTGTGGCAGAGCCTTAGTGGACCCAATACACAGCAGGGAACCACACAGTGATTGGGAGTATGGCATGACTTGGTCAAGCTGGAGTCCAAAATGCTCACTCTGACTGCCCTGCAAAGGCTGGGCTACAATGGCTGCAACAATTGTGCCAGGAACGTGTTATGTTATGGGTGGAACAGAGCAGAGGGCAAAATTGTTTCTCAGAAACACCAGGGACCTGTAAAATAGAATGCTTGGGGCACTCAGAAAAAGTCAGATAACAAAATTATCAATCTCAAACTGGGCATGGTGACATGTGTCTATAATCCTAGCATTCAGGAGACTGAGGCAGGAAGATTGCCTTGAGCTCAGGGCCAGCCTGGGCTATCTAGGGAGGCTGTGTCTCAAACAAAACTGAAAAAAATGACCACTCCTAATTGAGAAGGGATTAAGAACATGTACTAGCTACAGCCCATCCATTGACTTGTAGGATCACTGAGTGGTCCGGCCTCTGACCTCAGGAGACCACAGCCAAACTCTCCTGGCTCCTGTGGGAGAGTAGAGGAAAAACACTCAGAGCTGGGTCAGCCTGCCACGCACGGCTCCATGTGAAGGACAAGGGAAACGGAGGGGGTGCTGGAGTGGCCATCCTTGAGCTCCAAGGGGAGCCCCTGCAGGGGTGACTGCTAAAACTCTGCCTCAAAAACATACTGTACAGGCAATATTATTCAGCCATAACGAAGGGATGAAGTGCTGATACATGGCATAAGATGAATGGTACCTGAAAACATAGTATACTAAGTAAAAGGAGCCAGCGGCCAAAAATTGTCTATTGTATCATTTGATTTATATGAAATATACAGACTGAATAAACCGATAGAAATGAAAAGTAAGCTGTTATCTGAATCAACCATCTCTTTTCTTTTATTTATTTACTTATTTTTCTTTTTGGCAGAACTGGGGATCGAATTCAGGCCCTTGTGCTTGCCAGGCAAACACTTACTCTACTGAGCTATCTCCCCGGCTCCTAAACTGTTATCTATCAGGGGCTGCAGGGGTATGGGAAATAGACCTACTGTATCCGTGGGTTAGGGTTTCTTTGCGGAATAACGAAAACATTCTGGAACTAGATAGAAGAGGTGGCTGTGTAACATTTAAAGTATATGAAATGTACCGAGAACACACACACACACACACACACACACACACACACACACGCTCAGCATCCTGAGCCTCAGAAGAGACCCAAGCACGAATCTTAGCTCTGCTTGGATCTGGCTGGGAAGCTGAAAGTCTGCCACTCCCCTCCACAGAAGTTCAGCTTCCCACCTGAAAAGTAACTTGTTTCATGGGACAGCATGGCAAAGATCTGACAATCAGCTTTAAGTGAATGTTGTTGCCTTTTTAATTTTTATTTTATTTGTTTATTTATTTTTGTATTTTAGGAAAGGGTCTACATGGTGTGCAGGGTCTCACTACTAGATCGGACTAGTAGTGATCTGCCTGTTTACAGCCTCCCAAGAACTGAGATTATAGGCAGGCCATCACGCCCAGTCTCAATTGCTGTCTCAGCAAGCTCCAGGGCCAGGAGGCACTGGCAGGCCCAGGGATCGAACCCCCAGCCACGGCACCTGCTTGCAGGCACTTTAATCTGCTGAGCTATTTGGCCGGCCCTCACATTTTCCCTTTTTAAAGGGCACCAGCATACAGAATCACGGGCTGGCTTACGCCCGCGTGTGCCCTCATCTTAGCTAACTATACCCACCATGACCCTGTTTCCAAATAAGCCACATTCTGGGTGTGGGATACTGAGGATCCAGTTTTCTCAACATATGAATTGTGAGGGGCACAGCTCAAGCCGCCACATGGGTGGGTGACGAAAGCCAGGGTACACCCAGTGTCTGGAGTACTGCTGAAGGAGCAGTTCCCAGCTTCTGGACTTCTACAGAGGAGTCCGTTACTCTTTGTTGAAGTACTGGGGGTCGAAGTCAGGGACCCCACACTGAGCTAGGACCCTCTCTAGCCCTTTTTATTTTTATTTTTTTTTTATCTTGAGACAGGATCTCTCTGAGTTGCCCTGGCTGGAGTGAAACTTGTGATCCTCCTGCCTCAGCCTCCCACAGTGCCAAGATGGGCTTATCTCTATGGGATAAGATCTTTTAGCCAGGCCTGGCTAAAAAAGTAGTCTTTTAAATTAAATCCTCCTTTCAGAAAAAAATTCCATAGCCTTTTATGTCTAAATTAATTGTTTTCCCCCACTCATTAACCCAGCATGACAGCTAAATATCATGTATTTGATGACCATAAGAAGCTCTGAATTAAAAAACCTGGAGGTGAACAGAAACCACATACAGACCTAAATAAAGCTGGAAGACCAAGGCAACTCAGCACAGTTACTTCTGCTGTTACAAATTTTGGATCCATTTTAAAAACACATGAGGGGCCGGGGAGATGGCTCAGTAGAATAAGTGCTTCCCTGGCAAGTGCAAGGGTCTGAGTTCAATCCCTGGTTCCACCAAAATAAATAAATAAATTAATTAATTAAATTTTAAAAATAAATAAAAACACACCAACTTCTTTCATCATTGCAGCCAAAGGGCTATATCTGTTACTTTTATCAGTGGGCAAGAAGAATGCAGGGGCCTGTGTTTCCATTTTTAGGTGTCTCCCTGACCCCGAGCCCTCTTTCCTTCCATACCAGAGCCTGTGGAAGCCCCACCGTGGAAGCAGTCTTGGCAACTGTGGGAACCAAGGACCGAATGGGCTGGGGCAGGCTGGGGCAATGCAGGGACACAGGAGGCACCACAGCTTGGGGTGGTGGCCCAGGAGGGACACAAACATGGCCACCCCACTGTCTCCTCACCCCTATGAACCCGCCTGCTGTGATCCATCACCATGAGGGCTCTACCTGCTCACCTTCCTGATGCCCCCATTCCTTGGGTGGCACCACTGTTGTGAGCTATGGTGGAGACGTTACTGGATGGTAGAATACAGTACTCACCTTCAGGATCTGTCTGCATCCCCCTCTGTGTCTCACTTAATTCTTACCACCTGCCAAGTGGTACTATCCAGACTACAGGCTGTTCCCACACACTCTGCTTTCCTAAGAGCTTGTGGTGACATGGGGACACAGACACTTGCCTACTTTCTCTGTAGGCAGTGTGGTTGTACGACACAGTGGAGGCCAAGGATGTGTTGCCTGAAACTCCCAAAGGGTCTTGAAGTAAGAAGACTGTATCTAACAGCGATAAGCCCATCGGTGGTAACACATCCACTAATAACTGCATAGCAAGACTCTGCAACAAATAAATAAATAATTTTTTTAAAAAAATTAAATAATGAGAATAAGCCTATCAATGGCAATTGCTTTTGGTCTATGAGGTATCCTCAGGAGTGGAGCAGCGTGAGAGCCAGGGCCCAAGTGGCTGCCACCAGCCCTGCCACACCAGCAGTTCTTGCACGGCTCAACATTTGACTCATCTTTTGTGAGTGAAAAACAAAACCCTACCTGTTTTAGGCCACTGTCATTTGGGATTTTCTGTCACAAACCGACTGTGGTTATCATGTCACTATTATCATTCCCATTTTACAGATAAAACTGAGGCTCAGAAAAGTACAGTGACTTGTTCAAGGTTAAAATTCTAAACCACAATGTTTGGACATGATTTGACTCCGATCCTGCTTTCTTAATTTCTCAAGTATGTATTTTTTAAAAGCCTGAAGAGATTAGAGTCAGGTTTTAGTCACTCTTCCCCCTCCAGAGCACCAAGTCCTAACATCCATTTCCCTTCCCTTCACCTTCTCTGTCCCCCTGCAGGAGCCTGCTGCTGGCTGATGCCAGGGACCTAGGGGCTGCCCTGGGGTGGCCTCCCTGGGCTAGGCGGGCAGGGAGAGAGTCTCAGAGTGAAGAGGAATGGTCAGGTGAGCTCCTGCTGGGCCATTGTGTCAGGATGAGTTTGCAGGGTGAGTAGTGCTGTTGTGGGGTGGAGTGGAGAGACAGACAGACAGACAGACAGACAGACGGACAGACGGACAGACGGACAGACGGACAGACGGACAGACGGACAGACGGACAGACGGACAGACAGACAGACAGACAGACAGACAGACAGACAGACAGACAGAGACAGACAGACCCTGACTATGGAAGCCTATTAGCTGCAGTCTAAATGAAGAAAAAGTAAGGAACCAAATGAAATGCAGCAGAGGCGTCAAGGATAAGAGTCACTGCCACTTTCATAAGCAATTTTGACATAACGGTAGGAAGCAAATGCAAAGGGCAACATAAATAAGGATCACCTCTGTTTGAGAGGAATCCTGGATCAGGTCTTCTGGAGTTCAAATCCCAGCTCTACCTCTTAATGGCTGTATTCCTGGGACTCTTGGCTTCTGTCTCCCGCAAGATCTATAAAATGGAGCTAACAGGAGAGATACCTCTTAGGATCATAAAAGCTAAAGGACTTACAGGCATGTAGAGAATATTTCCTGGCTTGAGTGAGTGTTACATATGTCAAGTACTATTTGCTGGGCTCTACATGCATCAGGTAATTCTCACAGTAACCCTATGTTCATTTTGACAAAAGAAAGAAGAACAAGGATCAGGAAGTTAAATATCTTTCCCATGTTCCAACAGTCAGTGAGTGACACAACTGCCCTCCACAGTGCCACTTTCCAATGACTATCTGGGTGGCACTTGGGCAAAGGGAATGGTAGGCCATGAGCCCAGTGTGAGGACACACACACACGTGCACGCGCACACACACACACACACACACACACACGAGGCTGACTCCACTGTCTTCATATTCCCTGAAGACTTTCTGATTTCCATTACGAAAATCAAGGATGATTTCTTTAAAAGAAAAAAGATTTTTGAAAAAAGGGCCAGTATGTGGAGGTGCACAACTTTGTAATGATCCACAGCGCAGCCACAGGAGCCAGCTAACCATGTGCCACGGGAACAGAGTAAAATCTATGACATACGCTATCCATCTGCTTTCTCACAAGATCTAACCCCAGCATCTGTCCGGAAGTGAACAGAATGTGCTGACTTGAGTCTGGATTATCCATTTTACTATTTTGGGTCCTTTGGATGAGGCTCAGGCCCTCATTTCTCTTGCATTGTTGTAGTTCCGAAAGACAAAATGTTCCTGTGCTGTGGAACTGTGGACACCACACTGCTGGAAGCTGCCAGCAGTGTGCAGCCATTTCTCAGCACACACCCGGAGAAAATCAGATGCTATCAGCCGAGTCAGAGGGGAGATCAAATCAGACCTGGCGGAGGCACTACTACGTGATCTATGAGGAAATGTACTCGATGGCCTTCCCAGAGGCATAACCTTGCAACTCACAGCTTTATTTGTTCTCATGAAGGAGTGTGTGTGTGTGTGGTAGGGGATTCCAATTTTTCAAAAGATGCATCTATAAGTGTATTGATCAGCATATAGTAAGAAGGGAAAGGAGAATTTGGGGGGGGAATTAAATTCTATTTTTTTTATTTTTAACTTCCCCACGAATTTTTACTAATTCACTAATTCCCTGTAGCTCAAGAGATGCTAACTAATTCAAGAAGCCACAATAGCTAATCATTGGCTAAGTAAACCTAAAATGGAGAGTATGTCACCCCAAAACACTGTTGTTCATTTTAATTAAAATTACCAATTTGTGAGGTAATGTAAATAAAGGTTATTGTATCTTGCTCCAGGACGTAGTGACCCTTTGCGTGGCCTCCTAAGAGTCCTATAAAATGTAAAGAGTCAAGAATATGTTTGGGGGCTAATAAATTACTGAAGTAGGATATTTATCTTAGGAAGCATTGTTCCTTGACATTGTGAAGCCCTATGGAACTAAGCAGCTTTAAAAAGGGCCAAATGGAAACAGGCAAGAGCTGAGAACGGTTGCCTTAGGGAAATACACTCACAAGGAAATAACAGCCCCCTAAATGCTCAGCTTTAGCAACACTCAGGCCTACAGAGAAGCCGAGTTTCAGTTTTCAAGAAATACACATATGCAAATGCCCGCTCTTTTCCACAGCTCAGAGTGATCTCGTCTTGTTAATTTTCAGCACAAATGCTCAGACCCATTTCAGCATCACCTCGAGGGCTAGGGAAAGGCCGTTCCTCTGCTCTGGGACTAGATAGCAAGGCTCACACCTTTGAGCTCCCTGCCAGTGGGGGGACGAGGAATAACGCCACCAAGCGCATGTCCAGCACAGCGCCTCACATACTGCATAGTCCAACTCAAAGGAAATAATGAAAGACAGACGCACAGAAGCAGGACCATCACTCTGACCCTCTGCTACTTACTTCTCTGTTCATTATTGTTGTTTTTTTGTTTGTACGGGGCTCAGACTCAGGATCTTGTGCTTGCCAGGCAGGCACTTACTGCACTGAGCTGTCTCCCGGGCCCCTCACTTCTCTTTTGAAGACCCTCATCTGGTGGATGTCCTTCCTGCCCAATCCCTGGAGAACTGACTGTTACACCCACAGGTCCAGAAGAGTCAGACAGGCCTTGCCAAGTTCCCCCAGGTAACTGCCAGTCGATCTGCCCCCTTGTGTCAGTTACATCCTGACGTGACTGTTCTTCATGGAAGCTAAGCACAGCAATACACTTTTCCCTGAGTCTGTGGAACTTTACTTCTGAGAGCGTTCCTGTCACACAAAACTTATATTCAATGTATTTGTTATGCTTTTCTCTTTTTCACCTGTCTACAGAGGCCTCAGTTTTCAACTGTATAATGGGTGAGAACTACTTTTTCTCCTCTGCACTGCTCAAGTCAGCCGCTCCAAGAAAGAAGTTTATATGCGGGTGATCATATAGTTGTCATCATTAAATCCAAAGCTGAGCCGCCATCCTGCCCCTGATGGATGTGCCCTTCACCAAAGAAAATCCATCTTTATTGTCTCACTAATCAGCTCAAGAGCCTCTGATGAGGAGTCTTAAATCCGAGTCCTAATAAAATCCCAGCAGTTTTAGAGACAAAATGAAACCATACAGCTCACCAATATCTTTTGGCCAATGGCTGGGAAACTGTTTCTGTAGTTTCATCCAAAGACCTTAAATCGGTTTGAATTGAAGGGGGGGGGGTGAAACAGCATCCATTAGGACCAAGGTGAAACTGGCAAAAGGAAAAGTATGGCTGTCTTATCAAAGCTAGTTTTGCATAGCGCCTCCTGACAAAAGCACAAGTCTGGCTGGCTGGTACTTGAACCAGATAGACTTGTTATGCAAATAGCTGCAGCCATAGGGGAAAGGGCTGATAATGAAATTGCTGCAAAGCCAACCACACATTATAGAGGTGACAAAAATCATCAGGCAGGGCCCTACTATATGGATAAAAAGCAGTGCAGAATTTATGTGAGCATCACGTCTAATTTATCATAACTAAGCTGTCAGGAGTCACACTTTGACAAATGCATAACTAACACATATAAATGAGTCAATTATCACTAACAACCAAAGGTTCAGAACCAAACAGGGTAATGTTTTTTTTTTTTTTTTTTAACCCCCAAGACAGGTTTACTAATAGAATTTTAGACCTTTTAAAAAAGCTCTCTTACTGTCTCCAAATAAGGAAGCTAAAAGCAAACCTGAAAAACACCAAGCTACGTGCCCCTTACATTCTCTGGCCACCCCTCAACCCCCACACCAGCAGCCCCCATCTACACTGCTATAATCACTAGGCTGCAGCCAAGACAACTCACTCAGACTCCAGCAACAGCCCATAAGAAGTCTTCCAGGTCCTCTGCCGAGCAGTGTCCAGCGTGGACCAAGAAAGACCTAAAAGACTGAACGATGGTGGTTCACCAGCTACAGGGAGACAGGGAACCAAAGGTTTTAAAGACGATAAGAAATTTCTAATTCTGTTCATTCTTCAGAGAGAATCAGCTCAGTTAAATATGATATTCTGTGCCTTGATTGACAAAGGTAAATGAAGCAATTATCTGAAAATTTTAGGTTAAAAACACTTTTCCTAAAATCACCAGATGATCATTTTCCCCACCCCAGTCCTTCCAATAATGAAAAGCTTATAATTCAAGGGTCTTAATCCTCCACACTTCCTTCCTGCTACAGCAAGGTAAGCATAAAACCAAACTAAAGCTCTGTCTTTAGATAGGCATTTTAAACCCAAGAGAGTTATTGTTTATATTGAATTAGAGATTTGAATAATGAAATCGGATTTGGCCAAATTGCATTTGGCAGGCTGAGTGATGGCAACCCGGACACAGCAGTCTCATTTATGAAACCAAAGGATGTTATCTGGGGGAAGTTTCACTCCAAAGTCATAAAATATAATAGTTGGTTCCCCCATTCCTAAATATTGTAGACAGAGAATTCACAGCTGAAATATAAGCTATGATGGGAAAGCTAGGATTGAGGGACTAAGGTCGAGAAAGAATCAACCAACAACCTGTAATACATAATACTTTTGCTAATAAAAAGCAATTTAAAAACTTATTAAAGAAGGAAAAGATTGATGATATATTGCCAGATCTCAGATTAGCAGAAGCACACAATCACTTGGTGCCCATTTGCTCTCCTTGGTTCATTAGGACTCAGACTCTTCCCTCCTCGGCAAGTGCAATGTGTTTGGCTTTGACCCGGCATATTCTTGCCTGTGTTTACTCTCCATAACATTCTAAACCTTTTTAAAACTAAAACTAAAATTGCATCTGCAATTCTCAAAATCATGGAAAACATAAGTAGGTTGGAATTGGCATGAAATAGGATTTGTGACAAAGGAGAATCAGTGGCAGGCAGAAATTTTTATATTGTAGGTAGCCTAAAAGTCCCAACCCTGCTGTCAATTAGACACCGTTATTTCCAAATTCATCCAAGCAATGCTGTGCTTGGCTTACGAACACAAGCATACCCTTGAATAGTACACTGAAGCCAAACTTGTGAGTCAAGTCACATCCTTAGAGGCACCAGGAAGGCTCAGAATGAGAAGGTGTATTAGTGAATATGTAATGGACTTTTCTAGGCCAACACTTTGGAGAAGGTCATCCAAGGGTATCTGTGCAGCAATGAAATGAAAATTCTTGCATCATGTTTTTGCAAGCAAACTCCCTGGAAACCAAGCCCCAGGTTTCTTTCTGAGGTAGTATGAAATGGGACCCCAAGCCATCACGGAGTCTTCAGACCTTGTTCTCTCCACTCTCTCCTGTAGTTCCCAAACCCAAAGGGTAAGTGGCTTCCCCTCTGCTCCCCACTGTTGTTCTTTTCCACCCTGGCCCAGCATCCCCTGACTCATGGCTATCCATGGTGCATTCTGCTAAACTGTCAGAGTCAGGCTAAAGGGGCAAGGACACATCTCCTGCCCCTGGCCTTGAACTTCATGGTTGTGTTCCAGTATAGCCTTGTTAGACTTCTTTGAGCTCTTTTCTGCTCCCCTCTCCTGAGGAACAGGGCACAGTCCAAAAAAGGATTAGATCACCAAATAATTTTAGGGACCCTGAACTATATTGTATTTGAATTGAAAGTAAAATACAGGTTCACAGCACTTATGCAAACCCTTGAGGGCCAAACATGTTTAGAATTTCAAATTTTAGACAGGTGAGCTGGTACAATTACTGTGGTATCCCCAGCAGGATCTGGGGCAGTACACTATAATCAAACAGTAAAATATCTGCAGCAAAACACATGAATATTCACACTAAGATAAATCATGACTATAAATAGTCTCACATCTGTTCAGGTCATGTCTTGCCATTAAATCAGTTCATGTAAGGTTAAGTTTTGCTGCTAAATAACTCAATGACAAAAGAACTCCCATTTTTCAGAGCTCTATGGATTTTAGGATTATGGATAAGGGACTATTGATCTCTACTGTGATTAAGGAAGACAATTGAGACCTCTAGTTAGTTTGGTGGCACAAACTGTGGAAGTGAGGTCTACTCATAGGCATAAAGGAGAAAACTGTGTATTGACCTTCCATACATGTCTGTCAGCTTCTTTTCTCCTCCCTTGACCTCTGAAACCTGTTCAGTACATTAGGTGCTAGGGGTACCTCTCTCCAGATTCTGCTCCTGGGCTTGGCTTTTCATGCCCAGTCTACAGTTCTATCCCCATGACTCACCAGGCTCTAGCTCGGGGCCTCAGGGCCTCCTCCAGACTGAGAATCCTCTGCAGATTTGGGACCAGTGAGGTCCCCTGGCAGGACCAGGCCAAAAGCCTATAATCCTAGCAAGAATCGCCCACCCTGTCAGGGTCATGTTGGTTGTGCTGTCTCAGTGAACATGGCCTAGCAGCCTAGCTCTCAGCATCAGCTGGGATTTCATCTTATTCTCCACACTGTGAGCCTTAGCTAGACTGGCTCGCTTTGGTGCCCCAGGCCCATGTTCCACATTTGTCTCCTTAATCATCTTGGCAATGGAGGCCTGTTCCCATACCTCATTCCTAGAGCAAAGCCCACCAGCTGTGCTACAAATCCTACTGGGTCTGTTCACCTGTCTCCTCTTTGGTTCCTGAGTGATCAAAGGGCTTTTAGATGTGGAGTCTCCCCCTTCATCAAGCACTGCAAGATAGCAACGTTAGGCCCATACCAGCATAGGCTTTTGGATGACTGGGTCCATGCAATGAGAAGGATGGATTGTAGCCAGGTCAAATGGAGCTCCTGAGTTTTCAAATCCAGTAAGGCAACTTCTATCATTTACTGGAACAAATCCCACATCCTAACGAGCTGGTAAGCATAATAACTTCTAATGTTGAACAAATTCTACAGCTCAGATTTTCTCCAATCACTGTTCAAGCCCCACTAGACAAGCAATTTTCAGTGGAAAAAATACTCACTGTGCAATAAAGTGGTTGAATTCCTCGCACCAGTTTTCTGGATGCAGTAAAGTAGGTGGAGGATTTCTGAAAAACAAACAAAAAATATTTCTTTTAGAAAAGGGTAAAAAGGTTCTGTAAGAGGCAAAATATCAACTTATCTTCATCAATGGCCTTGTACATTGCTGTAATCAGCTCTATTCCTGTCCGTCTGGGGTGGGAGCTATTCTCAGTCCCCTGGGCTGTTCCTGTGGTCACTCGTTGTCACTAACTAAAGACTTCCTGTACCCCCAGATTTCTCAGTGTCCGTGAAAGCTACAGAGATCAGAAACAGGCACGAAATGAGGGGCAAGGCAAGCGCACAAGCCACACTAAGGAGAGCAGAGAAGTATCATTGTTAAAAGAAAGCTATAAGTAAAGTGCCAGAGGCTTCAGAGAAATAGACTTTTAATTGTGCAGGATTTTCAAATCATTATGGTACCATTTGAATTAATTATGTGACGCATCTAAAATAGACTCATAAATGCATCAAACACATTTTTAGCTGTTTCCCATGTGCCAACTTCCACAATAAACATCAGAGAAAGCAGACCAGCCCCAGAAGCTTCTGGGGAGAGGGGGGAGACAGGCATACCCTGCCCCTAATTGGTGGCGGGCTGAGAAAGGCTGAAGAGCAGACCAGCCCCTAAGGAGAAGGCAGGAAAAGAGGAAGGGATGTGCCCTGCTTATAATCAAACAGTCAACCCAAAGAGACTCAATTTTAAAACAGTAGTGACTGTGTTAACTTTAGACTTTCTTCCCTCAGCCATTAATGGAAATACGGGTTTGTGGATAAGTCAAGTTCAGAAAATAAAAAAGGAGCATGTCTATACATCTAAATTATGTCAGCAAATTTTGAGGCCATTGTAAGTAATCTTGTTTTTTTTGTTTTGTTTTGTTTTTTTGTTTTTTTTTTAATGTGGGTTCTACCTGCTTTCAAAGCCAGCGTCAATAGGCAGAGGACTGGGAAACAATAAGAACTACTGCAAATGAAAGTATCAGATAGTGTGACTGTGATTTGCCTTTCAATATCCATTCTCTTCTTGTTTCTTATTGTGCAATTTTTATTTTGACAAATTGCTGGCACAATTAAACCTACAATTTCCTTGTTCCTTGGCACTTAGATGTGGACACATGACTGAGTTCTGATCAATGATCTATAAGCAGAATTGTTGTATGCTATTTCCAGAAAGTCTCCCTAAGAGGTTGGCAATCCTTCATCTTTCCCCTTCTCGTGTCTTAGAGCTTGGGTCTGACGGTCAGAGCTCCAGCAGCTACTGTGGATATAAAGCAAACTTGAAAATGAAAGCAATGAGCTAAGCAAAGCACAGAAGATAAATGAGAAACTAGATTCATGATGACACTGCAAAGCAGCCACCCCAGCTCTAGATTGTTTCTCCACAGTCTTCCTTAACAGGCGAGAGAGATAAGCTTCTACTGTCTTTAAGGCACTGTTACAGGCAGCTGAGACTATACCTGAGTCAAATAGCATTTCAGTTATTATCCCACTACAAGACTGGAACACGATCTAATGAGTGATATCGCAAAGAGACAAAGTTAGGTGGAGACAAAATTAAGGGCTGCTTACCCAATCTAGAGGTCCGGGAAGACTTTCTAAAGATGAAATTGATCTGCCTCCTAATGATTAGGTTAGATTTTTATAGATAGAAGGAAAGGGAAGCCCTTGCACAGTTAGGAAACAACATGTATCAAGTCCCAGAAATGTAAAGATTGGCAGGTTCAAAGATCACAAGCAACTCGGGTTAAACTGCATAGGACTCTTCTGGGTCTGAAGAAAGCAGAAAGTAAAGGCACAGGGGGAAGGAAGGAATGGCAAGAGAAGTGTGTCCCTCATTTTGCAAGGATTTAATGTTACCCTTCAGATCCTCTGACTCAAAAGCCAGAAGGTCAGTGATCTGGGTTCTTAGCTAGGTGTCCCAGGGAAGGTGGCCCCTCTGTCAGGTTGGAGGCTGCCTCTTTATCTTATTCGTTCCATTCCATTCTTCAGGATCTGCTGTCTTCCCTTTTTGCACCAGGCAGGACGTCAGCTTCAGTGCTGTTTCACTGCCCTCTCCTCCCTGGCTCCAGCCAGCCAAGGTTGAACACCCACTTGCCTCCCTGCTTGGCCCAGCGGGCAGCCTCAGAGCTGGCACTGGATCTCCTAGGTCCTCTCTCCTGCCCTGAGCAGGACTTGCACCTCCCTTGATCTCCTAAGCCTTCCTGCTCAACCTGTTTTCACTGAGATTAGTGACCCAGGAGAGTCCACTGCTAATGGCTTCATTCACCCCTGGGCAACTACATATGTCCACCAAGAAGCCATCTATGGACAGACCGAACACAATCAGCTGCAACACCACCAGAAGGCCCAGCTCTGACTGGTCCTCTAGGACTTCCAGTGATTAGGTTCAGCACATGGCTGTCTCCCTTTCTGCTCAGGAACCTGTAAGCATCTGGGACATTCCTTTGACTGGGGTACTTCCTCCAGCTTGGCATGGCGGGTGTCCCCTTTATTGAGATTCAAGAATAACCTGGCAATGGTCCAACGAGAAATGGACATCAAGTGTCCACTACAGAGTCAAGAGCTCTGTACCTTCCTGCTTTCAGTCCAGTTCCTAGCATGAAAGAGGGCAGGGCCACTGTGCAGGTGCCAGCCCATCAGGTCACAAAACACCCCGGTACACACGTGCCTCTCATGATCCTCCTCATGAAAGGAAGGCATTCAGAGATATCTTTGAAGCTTAACATCAGAGGAATTTGACTATGAGAAACGCTCTTAGTCTTACAGAGGTCATGCCCTTCCTGAAGTCTATCAACTTAATATCTTGTAAAAGATTCTCATCTGTATCCTGGTAGCTATAATCTCAGCTATTTGAAAGGCCATGGCTGAAGCATTGGAAGTTTGATCCCAGCCTGGGCAACTTAGGAAAACTCTATCTCAAAATAAAAGATAAAAAGGGGGTGGGGAGTGTACCTCATAGCTACTTGCATTCATTTCCCAACACAACCTGGTTGTCTTGCCACACACCTATAATGTGGGAGGTTGAGGCAAGAGGAATGCCTCAGCCACCACTTGGGAGGTTGAGGCAAGAGGAATGCTGGGAGTTCAAGGCCAGCCTGGGCTACATCCTGAGTTTAAGGCTGGTCTGAACTACATAGTAAGACCGTGTCTCAGAAAAAAAAAAGCCAGTATATTAAAAAAGAAAGATTCTTATCTGTATATAATGAAACCAATAGGAATTTGGAAACTATAGCTCTTTGTTCATGTTGCACTACAAATCCTAGTTTTCTCACAATCCAGCAAGGACACCAAAGAAAAGCAATGGTGCCTTGTTGGCTCTCCCTACCTTATGATGCAAGCTGCAGCCTTGATGGAAGGCCTCTGCCTAAGAGAAGCTGAGAGCGCATAGTCAGAATGACAGGAGGGTCAGCCTCAGTTGTGTGCAGAGAGGCTGCCTGTAGAGGAGGGGTGAGTGGTCAGAAAGTCCACACTGCTGAGCAACTAGCTCTCCTTTGGACAATGTTTATAAACACTCCAAGACAACACAGCCTGCAGATGAATCTGAAGGAGAAGGGCAAAGCTCACTCTGAGTTCTGCTGTCTGGACTTTCTTCCTGTGGTTTGGACCCAGAATTCAGTTCCTGCAAGGGCCATTTCCTACCCACAGACAGCATTAGGCCTACAGGAGCCTGGGAGGAGGGCGAAATTCCAAACTGCCCACTCTCAACACATGAGCCTCGGCCCTTCTTCCTCCAAAGTCTCTGTGGAACAAAATGATCAGCCGAACACTCAGATCTGATTCATCCTGGTTCCTGAAACACGTAAGCAGCCGACTGGAGCATGGAGGGCACCTGGCTTTGGGAAAGTCAGTCCTAAATTCCTCAGGGGACCCAAGCCACAGCGTGACTCCAGATAGGCTGGATCAAACCAGTTCTCTTCAAAAGCTTGTTTGTTTTAAGCCTGCAATTGAAAAACCCCATGAGAACCGGCATTCAGGAGTGGAAATTGACACTGGAGGTTTTACCTCCATGAAGACAGTCCGGAGGGGGGTCCCAGCACAATGGGGGGCTGCATTTTAGGAAGCAGAAACAATGAGTAGGCAGAAAGGCAATGGGGAGGGAAAAGGGAAAGAAAGAATGTGACAGAAGGGACAGAAACCATGGGTAAGGGCCAGGCAGATCATTCTTCAGTTTCTGTCATGAGTGCTTCTCCCATAGTTACACCTAGAACAGAAGCTTCTCCCAGCCTATTCTCCTCTCATTTCACACATGCATCGAGGGCCACTCTATGTCAACAGCTTCTTTATCGGAGTCACCTGCCTTGATTTCTCTTTTGCCTTTTGGCTAGTATATTACTTCTAGATAGTTTCCAGGGATATCTTAAAGTCAATATATAGAAGACCAAAAAGCAATTCTCACTGGGCATGATAGTGCACACCTGAGGCAGGAGAGACCAAACATGGGCAAGAAACTTGGCCCTCCCTGGCTGCCCTTGTACCAGGAGGGCACCGCAAGCCCCTGGAAGATAACTAGCAAGAAAACAGAACCTTGATTCTACAAAAGCAAGGAGCCAGACTCTGATCATAATTGGAATGGGCAAGTAAATAAATTCTTCACTAAGCCTTAAGAAAGAAGTGCAGGCCTACTGACACCAGTAAGGCCATGTCCGAGTCTAACCTAGAAAACTGTAGAAAACAATAGATTTGTATTGTTTTAAACTACTAAGTTCATAGTAATTGGTCATGATGAAAGAGCACTAATGCACCAACCAAGTACCGGGTCCTCTCGATTCTCCTCCCTACATCCCATCTCAGTCAACCATGCTCTCAGGCTCACCCTGGTGCAGTAGCCGCCTTCCTTTTCTCCTTCCATCTCATCTTCATTCATTAGTGAGGATTTCTTCATCACATACAAATCTTTCTTTCTTCAGCAGGTCCAGAGACATGAAATCCCAGCTCCTTTGCATGATACACAAGTGGTCTTTCCTGCCAGACTACGCAATACCATCTCAAGCCACTTCCCCAAGCTCACCTGAGGCCATAGTGCTGCACTGCCTGGGCCTTGTGATTCCCAGTCAGGCCCTGTTCCTTCACGCCTCAGAGCCTTTGCACACGATGCACACAGAGTTCCCATAATTCTCCTCACTTTGCCCAACTGGTAGTCTCCTATTAACGCTTCCTGTGTATCTCTAATCCCTAGAGAACCAGTACTCAGTAAAATCTTTGCTGAGTGACCAAAATGAATGCATATTGAACACATGAAAGTTGTAAGTAGGAAATGTGCTGGGGCAGAGTGTGGCTGGGCCCCCAAAACAGCACAAATGTTGGACAAATATGGAGCAGTTCTTTCAGATGTGAACAAATTCCAACTAACTCATGCACGGCAATCAGTGTTAGAGGAACAACGAAACGTCAACATGAGCTGGACTGGACGATCTATTCCTCATCCCTCTATTCCTGAAGCCAAATGTCTCCATGTTCCTGAAGACATATAAAGAAAAATGGTGGTTTTCCTCTCATTCTAGACATTATCTGGGGTCAGTCTATTATTCATACACGTGGTGCGTTGGAGATGGAAGGAGGCAACCACCAGTGACCGCCACACATTTTGCTGCTACAAATCCCCAGGCAAGGGCCTCATAGATAGCTCAGCTAAACACACAATTCCAAGACATTCAAGAAATTCCAAGGAATTCAGCATCTCAGTGTCCCAGGTGATGAACACAGCTTCAAAGAAGACATTCTTTCAAGCCATCCAGCAAAAAATGAGAGTTGGGTTTTAATTTTGGTCTTCCTCCACCGTCCACACACTTATCAGTTTTCTGGAGTTATCTGATAAAGGAGTTATCTGATAAAGAGTTTATTCCTTTTAAAGGTGGAATAAGAGAAAGTATATGCAAAAATGACAGAAAACAATTAGCAAGCAATGCCTCCAGAAGGCGCAGAGCAAAGCCCTGGAACAAAGCACACTCAGCAAGGTGATGCTGAGCAAAGGTTTCTCCATGAGATAATTAAGAAAGGCTTCCTGCAAGTTGTGAATTTTGAGGCAGGCCCTGAACGGGGGAGGGGGGAGGGGAAGTATGAACCAGTTGGCAAGGGAGGGAGGTGTTAGGTAAGGAAAACGGGAGCAGAGAGAGGAAGGTAGAAAGCCTGAAGTAGAATCATTCATAATCATTAACATTTAAAGACTTCAGGGTGTGTTCAAAAGGAATTCTACTTATTTACTCATAAAAGCAATAAAGCTAAACATATGAGCATAATTAACTGTTTAGAGAGTACTAACTATGTCACAGAGCTGCAATTCAGATTACAATTAGTGGATCCCATTAATGAAGCTGAAGAGTTAGTATTCAGGCATGTGCCACAGCCAGTCTAGTTAAAGCTACTTTTCTCCCTAAATCACATCTCACTTGTTCAAAACTAATCATTAAGGGCTGGCCAAATAGCTCAGCAGATTAAAGCGCCTGCAAGCAGGCACAGGGGTGGGGGTTCGATCCCTGAGCCTGCTGCTGGCCCCGCCCCCGGGACATGCTGAGACAGCAATTGAGACTGGGCGTGGTGGTGCCTGTAATCCCAGCTCTTGGGAGGCCGTAAAACAGGCTGATCATGAGTCCAATCTAGTAGTAAGACCCTGTAGACCCTTCCCCAAAATACAAAAAAATAAAAAAATAAAAACCAACAACTAATCATTCTAAAATGTGTATTTTAAACACATGATACCACTTCAGTATAAAATACAGAACCACAAAAATAAGATTCTTCTCTTTCAATCTAATCCTCCCCATCTCAGCATGGCATGTATTCTTTCACACCATTTATATGCATCAGTGACATTTGTTATTAACATATGATACATAATCATTTCCTGTGCTATAAGTATTTAATAAGTACAATGGAAATTAATTTTATAGTATCCTCAAGAGCAGTGGAAGTGAGGCTGTATACTACATACAGGTAGCATACTGCATATTCAGTGGTACAGCTGACAGATGACCCATATCCTCTTTATGCCTAGATGATGTTCCACAACTTGGGCAGCCATGGTTTGCTTAGAGCACCTACTTTATTCCTACCGCTAAGAGAAAGAAGGCTTCAATGCCTTACACATGCCACATGTCATTATGACTTCTAACTTTCAAAAAGTCTCTCGGTGGCAAACAGCTCTTGCTGGTGAACACTTCAAAACCTACCAAGAAACTGAAATGCTGACAGAGTAGACACTGGCTGAGCTCCTCATTTTGGGAGTGTGAGAAATTCCCCAACAGAGGGTGCCACTGAGCTAACACGAAGGAAAAAGCAACCAGCAAAAGGTCCCAGAGGACTGTGACTAGCACTTCCTAGGCCACACTCCATGAACACACAATGGATGGAGATGTTGGTTTGTCCAACCCTACTGCTGGAAACTAAGTCTCTGCTGTGTCTGGTTTCAATGATGGGTACCTTTAAGCAATGACCTCAACATATTTGGCACCACCAAGAAAACTCTATGCAAAAATATATTTTAAAAAAAAGAAAGAAAAAAAAAAACAATTCTGCCAAAGAGGAGTCACTTGAGCTGAGTGTGGTAATATGTACTTGTAATCCCAGTACTCTGCTAGCAAGAGCATTACAAGTTTGAACCAAGCCCAAGCTGGTGATAAACCCAGGGTTCAATTTCTAGTACAAAAATGGGGGAGAGATAGTATGCAATGTGTTAATTATTGAAACTGTCCTACCAATTTGATTTGAAACTGTCTCATTGCTATTTGTCTATCTATAAAATTATGGAAAAATTAAAAATTAAAAAACATATGGTTATCTTCAAAGTAGTTACTTGAGGTACAAGATATGGGCATTAAAATTTCTCCAGTTGATATAAGTACAACCTTCCTTTTCAATAAAATAAGAGACACTAAAAAAAAAAAATGGGGGAGGGAGATCATTTGAAAATATATCAAATTAAGAATTGAAGCTGAGTCCTAGCTCAGGTCCGGTGAGTGTGTGGAGAGCTTCCTGCTACCCTGCGCCGGCGGGACCAGTCCCAGCCCAGGCGCAG
>NW_004524641.1:10004873-10053396 GCF_000260255.1 Octodon degus
AAAAAAAACAAACAAACAAAAAAAGAATTGAAGCTATTTCTTTTAAATCAGAAAATAAACAAATGATACAAAAATGATACAGAAATTAGTAATATAAGGCTATGATAGGAAGATTACAAATTCAAGAATACTCTGAAACACAGAAAGATCCTGTCTCATAAAACAAAAACCAAGAGGGCCGGTGAGATAGTTCAGTGGACTAAGTGCCAGCTTAGACAAGCACAAGGACCACAGTTCAATCCCTGGCACCACATGCCCCACTTGCCCCATACTGGGGCACACTAAGCCAGCCATCAAGACCAGGTGTGGTGGCACATGCCTATAATCCCCGCACTAGGGAGGTTAAAAAGAGGAGGATCACTATGAGTTTGAGCTGCATAGTGAGGCCCTGTACCAAATACACTAAAGGGGGGGGGGCAGAACAGAAGAGAGGAAGAGAGGTAGCAAGGAAGAGAGGGAATGAGGAAGGGAAGGAGGGAGAGAGGGTAAACTCATATCACAATGTATACACTGCACC
The DNA here is from genome assembly GCF_000260255.1 of Octodon degus. Taxonomy (NCBI): domain Eukaryota; kingdom Metazoa; phylum Chordata; class Mammalia; order Rodentia; family Octodontidae; genus Octodon; species Octodon degus. Next base: position 10,005,391 of record NW_004524641.1, read on the forward strand.
TTACACATAAAAGATTATAACATTGTTCCAGGTAGGAAAAGATAACCATGCTGCATATCCAGGCAGGAAAGAAGAGGCTTAAAAAGAGTGTGTGTGGCGGGGGAGTTATCTAGAAGAAAACAGAGACAAAAAGCAGCTAAATCATATCTCAGCTTTAGACCACCACTGCCTAAGAAAGGAGAGGTTTTATGATTAGTAATTATATTTTACCCCATAATAACTGAATTAGTTATAGAGAATAGAGAAAAAGCAAAGATACCTACTTAAATTTCAAGCTTGTTGATATTTTGATTCTAGTTCTTCATAACCTAGCTCATCCTGGAGCTTAACTAACATCATCAACAGTTTCAAGCCATAAAGTTTGTACATCAAATTGCATGGCTCAGAATAAACCCATCCTTCACCCTTCATAGTCAGTAAGTGACAAAGTGCTCACTTCCTGGCTTTTCAGCCAGGCACAGGTTGGCTTCCAAGGTCAGCTCAGAAGGTCAGTGCTTGTGTTCCATGTGATGAGTATTATTATCCCCAGCTTATGCTTGCAGGGGAAGGGTATTAGCAAGCTCTACGAATCCCTGGCTACCAGCATTGCAAACGTTCATAGAAGGCATGCGATGCATCTTCTCATTCTCTCTGAAGCTCATTTGGGTACCTCTCCCTCTTCTGTCCTCTCTTTATGCAAACACACAGGACAGGGCAGCTTACCAATGTACATAAAGTGCAGAGCAAAGTCAAGGACAAGGGAAGGTGCCATATCAACTGTGATGACCGAGGGACGAGTGGCTGTGTGGCCCAACATCTGCGCCAGTGCACTCATTGGCTGGCATCCATTGCTTATTTTCCTCCTTCAGCACAAGTGCAGCAACACCATCGAATCTGTTACTGTCTGGTGTGGCAGAGTAGACCTTGCCCTAGGGCTGGCTAATGACTTCTATCCTACAGGGTCCCTCATGGAGAGTAGAAATCTCAAAACTCTTCATTTTTAAGTGCGTGATTTTTAAAAATTCATGACTTGAAAAAGGTGTGTTTTAAATAGGTCATGTTGTTCTCTAAATGTCTCCCCATTATTAAATTCTGGGCTGCTGATACGGATTCTTTGGATTGTATTGAAACCAATTTATGAAAAGAAATAAATCTTTCAGTGTGATGAAATGACAGTGATATGGCTAAAGGACAAGGGACAGGCAAAGCTATGGGTCAAACATACTACAATTTCCTAGAGTCACCATCATTTTCTCTGGTGGTCAGTTTAAACTATTTTTGTATGAAAATCATTAGGGAAAGATGGGAGACAATGAGAGATAGGGTTTTTTCTTGCCAGGTTCTGAACTTGCCTTGTTCAACGAACAAGGTAAAAAGCAGGTGGGCTCTAAATAGTACACTTGTTACCAATGCAACTGACCTTGGAGAACATGGATTTCAGCTATGAGGAGGGCATTGCCTCAGCCTAGAAAGCTGAACTTTTTTTTTTTTTAAATGTTTTATTTATTTGTGTGTGTGTGTGTGTGTGTGTGTGTGTGTGGCCAGTTCAGCCCACCAGGGGGCGGGGTTGGCTGGCATGTGGTGCTGGGGGATTGAACCGCGGTCCCTGTGCTCTTTTGCTAAGCTTGTTCTAAGTAGGTGCTTCAGACCACTGAGCCATCTCACCAGCCCTAGAAAGCTGAACTTGATAGTCCCCGCTGGCATGGCCAAGGCCTGGAAAGACCCCTCCCAAGGTAGAACCTTGGCCACTGAGCTTGCTCTGCAGATAGCAATCAGGCTGGCTCACAGAGTCCCAGAGAAAGAGGAAACTAGCAGAGCCGTGCCTGTCGCGTGGCTCCCTACATTCACCATCCACATAAGTCACTTCAGAGAGCTGGCCAGACAGCTCAGCAGACTAAAGTGCCTGCTTCAGCAGACTGCAGATGCCCAATTCCTGGCATGCTGTGCCGGCCTTGCCCCCTGGGGCATGCTGAGACAGTGATTGAGACTGGGCATGGTGGCATGCGACTGTAATCCCAACTCTTGGGAGGCTGAAAACAGGAGAATCACTAGGAGTCCAATCTATGTTTTGAGACCCTGTACACCCTGTCCTAAATTCATTTTTTAAAAAAGTCACTTCAGGACCTGGAAGATCCAGGACATTCAGGGTCAGGGTTGATGAGTAGGCAGAACTGCCCCCCTTCCCAGGAATTTGAACAGAGAAAATTAGATGTATTTAAAGAATGATTCATTTGTGACTGGGGATGAGACACTGAGTAGAAAAGAGTACTCTAAAGAACAGATACCGGAAGAAGCCACAGCCTCTGGGGGAGACGGAACCCAAGGAGCAACACATTTCAAAGAGAACCCATCCCAAACCCACAGTAAGATTCAGACCTCATGGGGAAGGACTGGCAATGGTGCAAGAAGCTGAAAGGTTCTCTGAGGTGACAGCGCCAGGGCTGGCTGGCAGAAGAGCCACTGCCTTGGACACTCAATGGGAAGGCACCCCACGGGGTGCCTGGAGAATCCGCTGGAAGGCGCGCTCCGTGTGCCACAGAGTGTTCAAAGTGCTGCCCGAGAAGAAGACACAAAGCCAGGAGTACTGGAGGCAGCGCGCCTTTTTTCCTGCAGTGGCCTTCCAGTGCCCTCTACCGACAAAGCTTAATATCTGCCACTCAGCGGAGGGGAAAGTTCCCCCAGCCCACCACCCTGAGCAGAAAAGAGCGGGAGCCGAAAGGGCTGATGTGGCAGCGGAGCAAAGAGAATGAGAGCGGTGGGAGGCCAGGCGCGTGCCAGTGCGCCCTTTTTTGAAAAAGTAAAACACATTATTTTGAGAAATTTTCATTTCAGTCTTAAATAGGCAGCTTCAAGCAATCAAGTTAAAGCTGGATATATTTGAGAGGTAATGAAGAGGCCAGGGGAAGCCTTTTTCTCCACTTAAAAAAAAAAAAAATCTGTTCTTACCGCAGGCCACAAAATTCCTCATTAAGACTCATTGCTTTGTGTCACAGAAGTTCCTTATGGAAGTAGGGACATGCCAGGAGGCCTCCTACTGTAAATTCCTGCCGCCCCAAACTGTCTTCAGAAAGAATCAAAGTTGAGAATAAAATTGAGAGAAAGGGGCTCAGCACTGGGATGGGGCCACAAGGATAGCCCCATATTTCCAGCCTTGTGGGAGACAGTCGCATGATGCAGGAGCCCTGCACCCCTTCCATCCCTCTGTCACTAAGATTTCTCCCCTCATGGGAAGACAAATGAATCAGTAAAACTCAAGTGGCCAGACTCGTTTGCTGGGATCACGGATCAAGGAAAGGAAACTTCCTTTCCTTCTGAGTCCGTTTCCTATCCCTGCAGGAATGAGAGCTAGGGTGGGAAGGAGTAGTCAGAGGGGGTCAGAGTGGTTCCTCCCTTTGCTCCCTCAGGCAAGGAAGGAGCCCAGGGTTTCTCCGTAAGCTGGATAACTTCTGGGTCCCGGGGCTAGCAATAGTTAAGTTGCTTGACAGCTCACTGTGTGAGAGCTGTGCTAAGAATTTACTCATTTTATCAACACATAAGTCCTGTGAGGCAAATACACAAATACCCATTTTACAGATGAGAAAAGCAAGGCTTAGAGAAGTTCAGAAACTGGTAACTGTGTGGCCAGGTTTCAAAATCAGACAAAGCAACTGCACCACCCTGCTCCCCAAATTAGGGATTGCTCTTGGTTAACAAGACAGTGGGACATTTTGCAATTCTTTCAGAGCAATTTCTGTCACATTAATGGAAACAGGAAAGCAGTAATAGCCTGGTCACCTCTCAGCATCAAGTCCATGTGAGCTTGGTACCTTTCAGATTACCAAGCCGTCAGCCAGCAAATCCAAAGAACATTTTGTCTGGGATACAGGACAATCGGTACGAGGGAACACAGAAGGATTCATCTGCTGAGTTGTATGTCTTTTCTGTCATTCAGCTCCCTCCAAAGTCACAGCTGGTAAATCAAATGGGTCATTTTACCATAATCAGACCAACGTCACAGTTCACCAAGCTCCATTTGTCCTCCAAGGCACAGCCATGTACCTAATTACAGCACATTGTTAATAAATTTATAATAGACAAAAAGAAATCGAATACTATGAGTCCCCAGCCCCCAACAAAGCAAAATCATTTAAGAGAGGATTGTGTATCTCTCCTTTCTTTTATTGTTTCCATAAAGTCAGTGATACATTCTAGACAGGAAAAATCAGGGCAGATCTCAGATGAACAGATTGCAGCATCAGATCCTACCACATTGTCTCTAATGGGGAAAATTAGCAGCTGAACGTCGACACCTGTCACCGTGAACAGACCCTGGCACGCACACCAGGTAGCAGGGCTGCGCGATTCCTTTGAGCGATCTGAGCCTGGGCCACCAGGGACAGCGCACATGCCAGCGCTCCCAGAAGCACAGGCAGACAGGCCCCCCTGAAAATCAGGCGCATGCATGGAATGCCAGGGGAGAAGCAGCAGCGCTGCCTCGGGAAGCTTGGACATGAACAACAGTGAGCTTCAAGAAAGCTCTATAAAGATGGTGCTAACTCAACAATGGATTTGTACAGACTCAGGCAGAGAAACTGACATACGAGGAAGCACTGAACACCCATCCCCTTACCACCACCCCACCACCCATCCTCACAGCCCCAAAGGCTTGGGTCACGACTCCAGCAAGTCAGATTACAGCCCATTGTTTTCAGGAGCCTCGAGCTCAACTGCAATAATTGCTACTTAATTGATTATGTCACAAGTCTCGGCAGCTTATAAAGGCGACCCAAGTGAGAAAGCCCACATCCATTTTTCTGATTTTATAACCATGTCTTCTCTTTACAAGGGCTTCGGCCATTTTTTTCTACCTGGTTGCCTAGCAACCTTTTGAAAGGACAGAAATATGGGTGAGGGATGCTGAGGCATACAGATGAGTGAATTTGTATTTATTTCACAGATTCCTCTTTTAAAAATCAACCAGTTGTCTCCTTCTGGAGCAGAGGTGGTCTAGGTAGGAAGCAACTGTGCTGTATAATCACAGCATAGCTGCTGTTCTAGTGAGAATGCGTGACGCCAGCAAGTCTATCTACACGAACATACTCAGCAAAGCGGGGAGTGGATCCCTGGTACGGCATGTTGATCAAGATGAAAAATAAGCACATCAACATCAAGCCATGAGAAACACAGTGAGTACACAAGAAGTCTCGGGCCAGTGGTGAAGCAATCCTGCAGTCTCTTTCATGGGGCCATTCTTGTGTATGTTCCTCCAAGGACGCATTCACCTGAGCGAATCTGCAAGGGCCTGAGCTAAGTAGCCCCCAGGATTCTTTTAATCTCTCCTCTGTTGGTGCTTCCTTCCTTCTTTTTTTCTTTTTGGCGGAACTGGGGATTGAACTCAGGCCCTTGCGCTTACTAGGGAAGCACTTATTCTACTGAGCCATCTCCCCGGCCCCTCTTCCTTTTTTTTCTTTTGTGAATTTAAACTGAATTTTTTTTTTAAATTAGGTTAATGATTCATCTATTTTATTGTTTTTATCCAAAAAAGTTAAAGATGTCTATATTGGTTTTCTATTTTCTGCTTCATTCATTTATTAAAATTTTGCTTTTTAAAAAATTTGAATTTTGGGGATTAGAAACTTAATTTACTTATTTTCATTCTCTCTTGATTATTAACACAAGTCTGTGGGGCTATGAATTTGCCTCTAATCCCTGCTTTAACTATTTCTCATGATTTCTAATTCTGACATACAGTAATAATTTTAATATGCAACATTTTGATAATAATTTTCCATCTATACTTTTATTTCCACTGAGATTTTCTTAAATTAAATTGTTAAACAAAGCTTTGCTTTTTTATACCCTGTTAGTAGGAAATTTTGGGTTTTTTCTTTTACTTTTGTTTTTACTGCCTTCCCCAGTAGAAACTTTTTGGTTTCTGTATTTTTTTGTTTGTTTGTGGCCAGAGAACATTGTCTGTAGTATTTATATATTTGTAATTTGAGAATGGCTTTATAGGCTCTGTAGCATATATTTTTACTTATACAGAGATGTAGATATACAGATCTTTTAAAATGTATTTAAGTATAAGCACACTTAAATATATAACAAATATACATTATAAATATAATTATATAAAATTATATATATAATATAATTTTTTTGTATTTTTAGGGAAGGATCTACAGGGTGTTCAGGGTCTCACTACTAGATTGGACTCGCAGTAATCTGCCTGTTTACAGCCTCCCAAGAGCTGGGATTACAGGCTCGCACCACCATGCCCAGTTTCAATTTCCATCTCAGTGCACCCCCGGGGGCAGGGCTGGCATGGCAGGCCAGGGGATCAAACCCCCTGGCCCCTGCGCCTGCTTGCAGGTGCTTTAATCTGCTGAGCTATTTGGCCAGCTCTAGCATATAAATTTTGAGACAGGGTCTCACTATGTACCCAGGCTGGCCTCGAATCTTGCTCATGCCCTTGCCTCAGCCTCCTGAGTGCTGGGATTACAGGCAAGCACCACCACACCCAGCTCAGAAAGCACCAGTTACCTTTCACATGAGCCTGCATAGTCACCATTTCTGGTGCTCTTTGTTATTGTGGAATGCAGTTACAATTTGCCATCATTTTCTTCAACCTGAAGGAAAACTAGTAAGGTGGTCAGCTAACAAAACAATATCTCTCCATCTTTTTTTATTATTCTCTGAGACTACTTTTTCTTGCCTTTTGTTTTCTTCTCCTTCTCCTTTTATTTGTGAGATGAGGATCTCACTGCGGTTTCCAGAGTGGTCTTCAATCTTGGAACTCAAGCGATCCTCCTGCCTAGGTCTCCTAAGTACCTAGGTCCGCAGGCAGGTACTGCCACACCTGGCTCTTCTCTTAGTTTTTTGAATGGTAGTTTTGCTAGATGTAAAATTCTTGGTTGACCGTTTTTTTCCCCAGCACTTTGAATATGTCACTGCAATACCTTCTGACTTCATTTGTCAGATGCAAAGCCAGCCGTTAGTCCCACTGAGGCTACCCTGTTCCTAACCAGGTGCTTTTCCCTTGCCACTTCAAACCTTTCTTGGTTTTTTAAAAGTATTTGAATACAATGTATAGCAGTGTCAGTCTCTTTGTATTTATCCTACTTTGGGTTTGTTGTGCTTCTCACTTGTATAGACTAATGCTTTTCATCAAATTTGGGTTGTTTTCACTCACTAGCTCTCCAGATATACATATTAGTATATATAAAATACATGAATACATGTTTATGTTCGATGTGGTAAAAAGTAATACAATAAAAGACACGTTACCATTAATATCCCCACTCTCACTTTGAATGTACTTAACCCCATCACTTTCTTAATTTTTAAAAAATCTTTCATTTATTTATTTATTTATTTGGTACATAGCTCAGATAGGTAGTGATCCTCCTGTCTCAGCCTCTCCAGCATTGGGATTACAGGTGTGAGCCACCAGGCCTGGTTTTGGTGGCTGGCACAGCACGCCCGGGATCCGGGGCAGGATATCATGTGGTGACAAGGATTGAACCCAGGTCCTTAAGCTTGCCAAGCAGGTGCTTAGATGGCCGAGCTATCTCCCATTCCTGCCACTTTCTGAAGCAGTTCCAGCTGTCCTCCTTTGTGAGTGTCTGCAGTTGTATTGTCACAGCTGCCTTGATGTTATGTATTTAGTACAGGGTCTTACTACACAGATTGGACTCATAGTGATCCTCCTGTTTTCAGTCTCCCCAGCACTGGGAATGCAGGCTTGTGCCACCACGCCAGTCTTGCCTTGATGTTCTGAATCAATTAAAAATGTTTACCTTCCGTGACTGTTTTGACTTTAGGGAAGAGCCAGAAGGCTTGCTGAATAAGGTGGGCCAGACATCATAAGCCTGCATTTTTGCTAGATGGCACTCGGCAGCAGCATTCACATTTTTTTATTATACCTGTGTAATGACACTCATGAAAGAGGCTTCCAGAACTGCTTCAGGAAGTGGCAAGAATAGTAAGACACGTGTGTTGAAAACAAGGGGAGTATCTTAGGGGGATTGGTGGCAATGTGTCTTTTATTGTAATACTTTAAAAAATATAAATATTGAGGCTGGGAGATAGTTCAGTAGAATAAGCACTTGGCCGGCAAGCGCAAGGTCCTGAGTTCAATCCCTGGTACCACAAAATAAATAAATAAATATTAACTGTATATTTTGATCACCGTGTGTGTATGTGTGTGTGTGTGTGTGTGCATGCACGTACGTGTGTGTGTGTGTGTGTGTGTGTGTGTGTGTGTGATCTCAAATCTACTGAGTGCTATATTGGATTTTTTCATTTCATTGCAGTGAAACAGAAGAAAATTTTTTTTTCAAGCCATGACCATTTAATTCAGATCACAAAACTTGAGTCGCACACCTAACATATAGCCCTCTTTTATTATTTAACTGTAAATAAAGTTTCTTTTCAGGGCATCAGTGTAACCAAGTTGGAATTATCTAAATAAACTTCTAATGCCACCCTTAAAGTATTATAAATAGAGTATATTGAGAATAAACTTAAACATTACTTTTTTTTTTAGAACTAATGAAAAATGATAAGACAGAATAGCTTCAGCAGATTTCCTAGCCCTAGACCCCGAAATTAAGTTTGCACTGACTTTAAATACTGGTAGCTTTTTAGGAATGAGAGATCTGTGTTGCTGAGTACCCACTGCTTAACGCGAGGACTTATGTTTACTTTTTCAAATGGTTCAATCTCACCAACACATAAGCCCTTAGCAGACCCCTAATAAAAGACCAATTTGTAAAACTAGGCCATTTTAATGTTTTTACAGTTTAATAAATAGCTTTCTTGATGAATGTAGTCATGACAGCTGTGCAGCAGTATTCAAATTATGGTTTTCCTGATTGGTCTGTAGTCTTCAATAAATGTAAGAAGTCACTGTATGAAACATCTGTCAGACTAGTAAGACTGCATTGATGTGTCCATCATTTTCAGGACTGTTGGCTACCTGAGCATATTTACCCCAAATAACCTTGCCTCCTTGTGTCACAAGGCCCAACTCACTCACGTTCACCTCAATCACTGTTCCTTTGGTAATAGCACCCAAAGTTGTATACAGTGGTGATGAAGGATTCTTTTTCACACCAAGTATTGGCAGGGAAAAGGTGGCTTTCAGTTCAGGATGTGTTACATGGGCCTTCTTAAAATGTAAGCCCATTGACCTAATGGATCTTTCATATTTAGGTGGTTTTCTTGTAAAGCTATCTCCAATAAAGCAGACTTTGGTAACCATCCTTTTCCATGCCTTCTTTTTTCTCTTTCCAGTTTGAATAACTTTTAATACTTCCATTTCTCCTTGGGCATGAACTTTGGGCAGAGGAACTTCCCATTTTCCCGCCTTTTTGTTTCTGTTAGAAAGTATTTTTGTACGAGACTGTCCCTCTCTGTCCAGCAGGTAGGCAGGTACTGCTCCTTGTGGAGTCTTTTCATCATTCTGTTGTTTGGTGTTTCTCTTTTTGTGCATCTTGGTAGTCTTCTTCATTTGTATTTTCTCTGCATGGTACTGTCTGTGGTAGAATTTAGCCTTCAGGTCAACCTTGTTTATTTATTTATTTATTTATTTATTTTTGCCTTCTTTGAACTTTCATGAGCCTCTCAACTTCTCTTCTTTCTCTTTTTCTCATGGTAATCCAAACAATACCCATAGCATTTACGATGTAATTCAATATATTCATTCTACAGCATGATGACAGCTGCAGAGCCACCGCAGGTAGCCTCAGATATGCAAAGCGAAGTCCTAACTTTGGAGTGTCCCAGATGCACAAGCTGCCTCCATGCAGCCGGAAACAGGAAAGCAGAAGAAATTTATAGTGGTGAAAAAGAGCTCAGCTCTGGAATCAAACTTTGTGAATTCAAGTCTATGCACCGACATTTATTCATTACCTGTGTGAACTGAAACAATTTACTTTACATTTGGTCATTCCTGGCAGATAAGGTCTAGAATTAGTTTTGAATCCTATACCCAACTAACCCCACATATGTGATCTTGCAGTCTTTCTTCTCAAGGTTCACTCTTTCTGTCCTATTATTATATTTTAGTTTGTCTAACTTATACTACAATTACACCATGAAAGCTAAGCATAGCTGATTTAATGAGAAGCTTGACACATGGTATAGATTTTTCTAGCCTTCTGCTAAGATTATATTGTAAATGTTGCCCAAAGGCCCATGTATTAAAGGCTGGTCAGCAAGTCCTAGCCCTGGGAGAAGTGGTAGAAACTCTAAGAGGTGTGGCCTAGTGGGAGGGCTCTAGGCATTGGGCTGTGCCCTTGAAGGGGACAGTGGGGCTCCCAGCCTCTTCCTCTGTTTCTTTTTTACATCTCTGCCATGAGGTGAGTAGCTCTGTTCTACAACTACTATTTCAGAGATTTTAAAAAAAGGTCAAAGAACATAAAGGGCATAGCAAAAGTTACTCAGCTATTTGGGTAAGAGTTGAGCTTGCAAACTAAGTAGAACTTGGTTTCTTCTCACTGAGTTTTTTTAGTAAATTCCATGAATCATCAATCCCATGAGAAATTCTCTTACCAAAAATTTGAGAAGTGGCTGTTTTCCTTCTGATAAAGACTCTGGGAAGCCTGCAGGAAAGAAATCTGGTTCCTGCAGTACTTTTGCAGTGTCTCTCATGCTTACTTGACAATGGAACCCTGTGATTTCCAAGAGCTTTTAATATGTCATGGAATTTGGGGAGACACTGGCCTTCACCAGCTGCCCTTTAGAACCACTGGGAATGCCTGATTGAGTAGGAAGGACCCCTGAGAAAATGACTCTTTTCTCAGTAATCTCCTGACCTTCGCCAGACATTTCTTTCCATCTTCAAGCTTAGACAGTCTAGTTGTGAAGGTATAGAGTAAGCGATTAGGATGAAGATACAGGACAAATCAAAGCACACAGCTGCATTTCCTGCAGGACCTGGAACCTTTCAGAAGTAGTCCTATTTTCAAAACAGCTTATAGCCTCTCTGCACAAGAATCATCCAGAAAATCTAGAGAACAAGAAGGTCCCACACTATGGCCAGACCTAACAAAACACAATGTCTACAGACAAGGCCAGGCATCTGCATTTTAGCAAGCTCACAAAGTGACTCTGACAGAACTAGAATTTGAGTAACACAGCCTAAGGTAGTCAACAACAGATGTGAGACACTCTTCCAATTAAATCAAAGTCACAAGCAAAAATGAAAATGGCCCAAGATGCATCCAGAGGGGGACAATTTGGTTTCTCGGTAAATAACCACATCTCAATGAGACCAGCCTTCCTGGGGAAGACTATTGCATGGTCTATCAGATCTCTTCATTAGGGAAACTTCCCTGCTATTCCATCTAAGTAGCTTTGCCTAATTTGATCCTATTACTCCCATGCTTTAGTCAGAGTACAGCAGTTATACTCAATAAGCAAGAACCGCTGTAGAAATGCCACTCCAGGCTCGTGTTTCCATCCAATTAGCTGCAAATGGCCACATCTCCCTACAATGTAACAGTCAGCCTAGGTGTCCAAGGCCAGCTCTGTTAGATCTCAAATCTTGATTCAGACACACATGCCATCTTCAGAGTCAAGCATGCAGCCACCAGTGGCCCCATTCCTGCAAACAGATGGCATTCACACAGCTCCTCAGCCACATTATGAAAACTGGGACTCAGAGGCCTGCTCAAGATGGAAGCACTTAAGGAAATTGGAATGTGACCGTAACAACTGACTCGGCTATAAAAAGCAGTGGTTTCCTGGCCTTGGGGAAAGAACCGTGAGCACAGTGACATCAGCACCATGACTGTCAGATGGAATGAGCCAAGGCAGCGGGAGAGATGTGAACTGCACACAAGAAAGTATGTGCCAACTATCTGGATTATTAGGACTGGCAAGCTACCAAGTTAGGTGGGTGGCATCCTCTACGGATCTGTGAAGACAGAAATATGATCTAAGATTTGCCACCCAGGCACATACAGGTAGACAGGATGACCTTTTCAGGTTTTAAAAGGAAGATTTTATGAATAGGGAAGATTGTTCTTGGAAACAACAACCAAAAGGGGCTTTTTGGAAGCACAAATGCTCCAAGCAGACATCATCTGAAGACCTTCAATTGATTCTCCTAGGAATACCTTGGTTTCAGAGTAACTTGGGAAGAATTCAGTGGATTGGTACACCCAAAATAATTAAAATAATTACCTGCTTTAAACCAGATATGTCATGCACACATATATACATCTGAATATATACATCTTTGGAAGATTCTAACTCTGAGAATAATGAGTATGGACTACTTTACAAATTGTTTCACCTAAAAATGGAATAATAAACCTGACATGGTGGCTCATATCTCCCATACTCTGGGGGGCTCAGGTAGGAGAATTGCAAGTTGAAGCCCAGCCTGGGCAGCTTAATCACTTAGAGAAACCTCATCTCAGAACAAAACAATGTCAAAAACAGGCTATGGATGTAGCTCAGTATAAGGCCCTGGGTTTAAGCCTTAGTACAGAGAACAAGAAAAGCAGTAACTATGAATAGTAATTCTGCCATTTACAAAAATAATCTACTAACTGAGCTGTAGAATGATCTCTGAAAGAGCTCAAGCTTCTGTCACTCTGAGGCCACATTTGCACTGATCTGCTGGACCATAAGAGAGAATCTGATCTTTCCAGACACGTGTCTGAACCAGAGTTCCAGGTGCGGGGAAAAGCTATGGCTGGGAGAGTTTGACAGCGTGAACCCAGAGGTCACATTGCCTGGGTCGAGTGCCCACTTCACTATTTTCTATCTGGGTGGGCCTGTGCAGTTCCTTAGTGTCTCTAAACCTCATTTTCCTCATGAGCAAAATGGGCTTGCGAGGATATACCCAGTATAGTATATAATATTTATAGCCCTTGTGGGAAATTGGTAAAGGCATACATAGTACATTTTAATTCTTTTATATCATCCCTTCCCTCCTCCCTCCCTCCATCCATCTCTTGATCATCTTCACTTTTTTTTTATATGTTTGCAGTACATAATGTTTACATTCATTGTGTAGAGTTGGAACAAGTAAATGCATACCTTAATTCCTTTTGTATCTCTTTTCTCTGCCCTCCCTCTGTCTTGTGGTATTTTTTTAAGAGCTGAAGTATGACAGGATACAACAGTAAAAACAATACCATGTATTTATCTGCAGCAAAACCGGACATCTCCAAAGCATTTGGAAGGGTCTTAGCTGCCCACACAAATGCCATGCAGTCAATGAGCTCCAGCAGAGCCCAGCTGATTGCATAGAAAGAGCTTGATACTGCTCAACCACCCTTGAGGACCACTGTGAAGACAGATCTGGGTAGTGCTGAGCAATATAGAAGCAAAGGCATACATAGTACATACTCAGTGCATTCTTGAATGTCTGTTCCTCACAGAGATCCATTCACAGCACTAGCACAGGATGTTTTTCTTCCAACTCTTCCCATTCTAGAAGGATTGCCAATCTCTCAACTCACCCAAATCTTCCTCTTTAACCAGAATTTGTTGCCCCCCTACCCCAGGCTATCCCAAGACAGTTCATCTAAAATACATGGTTTCTTAATGTCAAGTTCATTCATTCGTTCATCTGAACTGAACTACCTACAAACAACACACGGAACTCTGCACTGAGAGCCGACATCTATGTGCTTTTGTATATATCCCCCCACCTTAATCATGTTTCTTATTAACAATAAATAAAAGATCTAATGAAAGGAAATAAAGCAGAGCAAAACCAAGGGAACACAGGGGAGGGAAAGGATGCTTGTGGGAAGAGCCAACAAATGGCACAGTGGCCTGGCTGTAGGCGGTATCCCTTGGCAGGGGCTGAGGTGGACAAGGAGTGACATCCACTCCTGCATGGATGCCACTTTGACAATGCCCACAGAATTGGCTCTCTTCATGACTCTTCATGTGACTTCATGACAGCTGCTGGTTGAATGCATACATGAATTAGAGAAACTGAGCCCAGTGACCCTGCATCCAGGAAAACTCCCAAATCCAGCTGGCTCAAGGTTATGGAGGCTTTGGGGGAGAGGTGCTGGGCAGAATTTGGCCACAAAACTGATTCTAAACTGCACACTAACTCAGCACAATAGAAGATCAGACTTGGGAGGAGAGTGGTCAGCGGGATGTTGCTTTTCTGGAAATGGCATGTAATGGGGTGAGGGAGGAGCACAGCTCCCCATTTTCACCCTCTTACTCATCAAGCTTCTGGTTCACTGAAACCCAACCAGACCCTGCTTTCTTTCCTGGGCCAGTAATGAATGGCAGTAATTATCCATGTGGGGCTTTGTGTGAGTCACGAGGCAGCTCTGGCTCCTATCTCCCTGCAATTTTGAGCTCTGTGTGTGTGTGTGTGTGTGTGTGTGTGTGTGTGTGTGTGTGTGTTTACCCACCACTATTGAGGAGTGGAAAATAGATTACAATTACATCCCGGCTAGCTTTTGAAGATTTGATGGACAGCTGGAAAGAAATCTTCCCACAGCTGCCAGGATGAGAAGGCAGCCAAGGGGTGGGAGTAGAGAGGAAGAGAGGTCTTATCAGGAGGGGGTGGAACCATCAACATGGATTCAGTATTTTAAAAAAAAGTGTTCCTAAAATATCAGGGTTGCTTACATTAAAACCCAATCTGGGGTCCAGGCAGTCGGCTGCATATCTGTACAAACTAGCTTGCTCGGAGGAACATTCTGAATGCTCAGCTCCGAGAATGAAATCACTGTCCCCGACAGCAGCAAGATGAGAGCTGGCCCAGGCTGGCCCTGAGGACGGTGCAGCCACAGCACCTACAGGGCTGCAGGCTTCTCCCTTTTGTACTCGGGATTTTCTGGGTTAGAACAAACAAGTTTCTCCCTGCCTCAGATGAGACAATTGCTAGATTCTCTCCCACTCCTTTTTAACTCTCTTCAGAGCTCTTATCTACATACTGGGTGCTGCATGTTTAAGCCTAAGCCATTCCCACTATCTATACATTGTATGTCATCCATAGCCCTCCCTCCCTCGCAAGCAAATGGTCCAAATTCTCACTTTACACAGCAGGAAAGGGAAGCTCAGCGTGGCACAATGATTGGCACAGGGTGTGAAGGGGCACAGCACGCAGTCCAGGAAGGCTGGCGTCAGTGTCCCCATCACAAGGCTATGGTGAGCCTCCACTTGGTCCCTGGGTCCAGGTCTCTGAAAACTCTGGCTGACATTATGACCCTGTCATTAAAGGTTAGATGGCCTAAGTGTGGGTCACATGGACAGCCACTGTGTGCCTGGAGGGACAAGAAAGGTTCTGCGAGAGCAGCACATCTCAGGCAGAGAAAGACAGGAACAAGAGCAGCACAGGGAACATAGGGACCCTCACAAGGGGACCAGGGCTCCAGCAAGAATGGCAACTTCGAGCTGCATAAACAAACACAACCTGCTTACAGGCCTGTCTCTGGCTCCGCTGTTTCCTAGTCCCATATGCCTGCCCCCTAGAAGCCAGCAATTCTGCCAGGATAGCTTGAAGACTGTTCAAAAAGGCAGCAAGGGCACACTGCCCAGGGCAATGTGCCAAGCCTACAGCCCACAGTGCCGCGGCCAGGGTGAGGGGGCTTTCAAATGCACGAATGCCATGGGAATAACTTTAGATGCTGCTTATTCAAGGGCTGAGACAGGCCCACCAACCTGGACAACAAGAATCTGAGGTATAAAAACTATCATACATTCCTCAGACTATTGGAAGGCTCACAGACCTACCTTACTCCTGCTGCAAGTATCTCCTAACAGAATTGTGTCTTTGCTTTCTACTCATGGCAATAGATAATAAAATGATTAAAACAAAACAGACACCTGCTTTGCAGCCGCTGGCCCACCTAATCTTTACCATGACACACTCAGTGTATACAGACTGTGGGGTACAGGCCTATCTGGCAGGAGGAAGGTTGGGGCCCAACTAACCTTTATTTATTCATCTTTTGTTTCCAGCTTTCCTTAGTCAAGGCAGGTGAACGTAGATCACCCAAAGCTTAAGGGTACAGTGGAAGTAGGATGTCTTTTTTTTTAAAATTTTTATTTATTTTTTGTGTGTGTGTGTGTGTGTGTGTGTGTGTCCAGCTCAGCCCACCAGGGGGCGGGGCTGGCTGGCATATGGTGCTGGGGGATTGAACCACGGTCCCCGTGCTTTGCCGAGCTTGTTCCAAGTAGGCGCTTTAGACCCTGAGCCATCTTACCAGCCCCAGAAGGAGGATGTCTTAAACAGCTTTCCAGCCCTGGAAGGAAATACCTGGAGTAACTGACATAAAGACAAGGGATTATCTTCACAGTTTTGAACGTTCTAGCCCATGACAAACTGGTGCTTGTTTTGCTTTGCAGTACATGAGGGTGGGGATGTGTGACAGAGTTAAACCACTTATACCAAGGGCCAAGGGACCAAGGCAAAGAGGATGAGGCAGGGTCCCACAGCCCCCTTGATGGCCACAACCCCGGTGACCTAAGGACTTCCCACTGGTCCCTGCCTAAAGTTTCCCCCACCTCCCAATAGAGCCATCCTGGAGTCTAAGCCTTAGACACATGACCTTTGGGAACATGCAGCATCCAAACCAGACCAGAGAGGAGAGACAAACGCTGCCTGCTAATGGTCACCTTTCAAGCTGAGTCCAGCATGGCCACGATGTCCCTCATTTCTTCTCTGAAATGGCCTTTCAAAGCAAGAAAAGGAGATCAAAGCAGGCATCAAAGGTACCAAAGTGGAGTAGGGGATCTTATTTTTAATTTAGAAAATATTCTGAAATATTGATTCCTTTTAAGTCAAAGAACAGCAAATTTGGAAAGCAAGAATGTCAATTACTGAAAGTAGGAGAGGGGGAACTGAAAATATATTATTATTATTATTATTATTATCATCATTGCTATTATTATCTAAAAACAGATAGCCAGTCATCTAGGCCCTGCAATTCCATAGCGGCCTAGAAAATAAAATCTAGTATGTCACACATGAAATATACACAACTTAACTATGTCCAACTTGGAAATGTATAGAGCATACATGGATGGAAAATATCAACCAGAGGCCGGGACATGGTTCAGTGGGATAAGTGCCTGCTTAGCAAGCACAAGGTCTGGAGTTCAATCCCCAGTACCCCAGGGGGAAAAAAAAGACAGCTCCATAGAGATATGGCCCAAGAAACTCACCAGCCTTAAGGACAAGCAGAAGTCAAACAATAATGGATGCACCTTAAGTCCACAGTACTCAGTGAAATACATCACACATACAGGCTGGATTATCATTTGGTTTCTCTGATATGAGAAACACAAAGTATACATAAAGAGCAAATTAAAAGGAAATGGAGACAGTTCTACTGCAAATGGAAGTGGGATCAAGAGATGGGGGAGAAGGAGGCAAGATAAAAGAAGGGAATGAAAATGAGTCATGTACCAAATATCCACAAAGAAAGGATCCATTCTGTATCAGAGACATGCTAATAAATAAAAAAAGAACAACTGTAGCACTGTGCATGGTGATGCATGCCAATAATCTCAGCACTCAGGAAGCTGAGGCAGGAGGATTTCTGTGAGTTTGAGGCCAGCCTGGACAATACAATGAGCTCAAGGCCAACCCGGAACATACAGCAAGACTCTCTCTCCAAAAATGTAGGTAAACATGCCCCCTGAGCTGCAGTTAGGTGCAATTTCCCTGGCAAAGAGATGGCAGTGATTTTAATAGGCCTACAACATTCAGGAAAGACAGTTAGCACAGCCGTCTACCTAGGAACCACGTGAAATAGTCAGAAAAATCTTTCTTATCCATAGCTAATTGCAAAACATTTTCATTCCTTCCCATCATCCTTCCATGAAAGGTCTACTTAGATGTATTTTCCTATTGATGTAGATTAAACTGAGATTACCATTTAAAAACCAGAGTATTAATCACCAGCAACAATTCCCTGGTTAACTAAGTTGGAGTCCTTCCCTGAGCATGAGACAATATCTAAATGACCTGGTCAGGGATGTGTTTGTCAGTGATATTCTAACATGCAGAGTAAGACCTACGGAAAGCCAGGGCCTTGATGTGTGGGGTGCCATTCTCACGGTCTAAGGATACAGATAAGTACAGGAACACTAAAAAGTGCTCTTTCCAGAATGGGGCTCATAGACCTTAGTCGCAGCTGCTCTGGAGGTGGAGGAAGGAGGAGGGCAAATTTGAACCTGGAAACTTAGTGAGACCCTGGAGTCCTAGCTGAATGGTCAGAGAAAGATTCTAATATCAGGTTAGATGCTAGTATCAGATTTTACGCCCTAGTACCGGTTCATCCTAACCCCAAGCAGTCTTCCAATTTATTCATACGGAATCACAGAAAACTTATACTATTCTCTGAAACCATTTGTGACTGTGAAAAAAAGTGAACATGTAAAGAAATGTGCATCTTAGGACACTTAGCTGTGTGAGTGATGGAAAGGACAGTGAGGCAATGTACAAAGGAAGAAGATATTAGCTGCAAAGCAAAGATTACCAGTACCATGACAGTCCAACACTGACTAGAAAGCAATGGCAATCAAAGCAGTGTGTAAGCTGGGCATGGTGGTGCACACCTCTAATCCCAGCAGTCTAGGAGGCCAAAGCAGGAAAACCAAAAGTTCAAGCCAAGTCTGGGCACCTTAGTGACTTAGTGAGACCCTGTCTCATAAAGGATCTGGGGATGTAGCTCAGTGTAAAAGCCCTAGGTTTAATCTCTAGTATCAAATCATGAAGAAGAGGGGGAGGAGGAGAAAAAAGAGGAGGAGGAGAAAAAGGAAGAAGAGGAGGAGGAGGAAAGGAGAAGAGAAGAGAGAAGAGGAAAGGAGGAGAAGAAGGAAAAAGATGAAAAGAAGAGGAAGAAGAAAAGTCCAGAATTGCATTGGCATAAGACTTGACATACAGGTCAATGGAATAGAATTAAAATAGAAATAATCCCACTTATCTGTGCCTGATATTTTTTCAACAACTTGGTTCCCCACAACTACAGATATGTCTTTGTCTCCCTATTCTCACTGTGGATTGCACTGGAAGTGGTAGACTGGAATTTACTTGCAAGAATTCCAATGACTGTGATGAGGTCCACATTGAATTCCCCATAGTGCACACCTATAACCACAGCACTTGGGAGCCTGAAGAGGCCAGCCAGGGCTGCACAGAGAGCTCAAGGGCAGCCTAAGCTACACTGTGAGATCCTGTCTCAAAACAAAACCTGGAAACTGTGCTTACTTTACAGTATGACACTGCACAGAGGCGCAGTGCTTGGAATGCTCAGGCGGTCCAGGAACAAGAGGAAAAGCAATGGCCGTATAGATAGAGGTGACTGCTAAGAAGCGCAAAGCATTATACATTGTCTATTTGGGTCAATGGCATATAAGACTCACTTTGCAGGATTTATGGACAAATCAGACTTAGAAACATTCTCTTGGAATGGAACTCATTTTCATAAATCGGGGCCTACTGTACTCAGCTACACATCCACATGTGTTCCTATTGGCACTATTCACAATGGCCAAAAGGTGAGAAGAGCCTGAATGTCCATGACCAACACATAAACAAGTCGTGGATTACAATACAAAGATCATTATTGAGTCATAAAAAGGGCATACGCATGACAGAGATGATACTAAGAACGTGCCAGGAGAAGGGAGCGGGACACAAAAGGCCGCGTAGTGCACTCTTCCATTTATAGGAAATATCTAGAGTAAGTAAATGCACAAATGCAGATGGGCAGTGGTTAAGCTCACAAGAGTAACAAGGACTAGAGAACGACTATTTAATGGTGCAAAGTTTCCTTTGGAGATGACCAAAAAATGCTTTAGAACTAGATAAAGGGTTGCACAATATAGTATAAATGGACTAAATCCCACAGAACTGCTCACCTTAAATAGCTGAATATTTTGTTATATGATTTCATATGAAAATAATAATCCAGTAATAGCAATATATATGAGAATAAAAATTAAAAAGTAAAACAATAAAACTTTAGAAATGATACAGAATTTCACTCAAAAAATAATAAGAATTCTTTACATTGGTTGTTCAGATTACCAGATATAAGCATACAAAATCGGTCAAAAAAATATAAAAAAAATAAAGGGGAGAGAAAAATAATTAAATATTAACTGCTCCTGTCATCAGTACAATTATCCAAGCTATACTGTGTCTATACAGTATACATTTCCCTTCCTTCTTACATTCTTTTCTCCTTTCCCTCATCCCATTCCTTCAGTTTGAACAGTTTCTTTCCCTTTCACAGTATCTATTGTACCTTTCAGATTTTATTTACTCTTTCAGGTTCTTACGTACGTGAGTCTGATTTATCTCACCTATGAGTATGGTCTCTAGCTGCATCCATTTACCTATAAAAGCCCCAAGTCTATCTTTCTTTATAGTTGAGTAATACTCCATTGTATAAAAATACATCTTTTTTATCCATTCCTCAGGCAATGGGCATTTGGATTGTTTCTGAGATTTCGCTATGACAAATCGTGCTGCTATGAACATCAGTGCACATATACTGCTGAGGTGTGATGTTTTTGAATTCTTCTGGAAAAATACCTAAGAGGAGAACAGCTGAGTTAAATGGGTCCTCTAATCATAGTTTTCTGGGACATCTCCACTCCGATTTCCATAGTGGTCGCACCAGTTTATACTCAATAGTGGAGAAGGGTTTTATCCCCATATCCATATCCCTTCCAGCATTTGTTATTGGCTGACTTCTTGATGATAGCTATTCTTTCTGGAGTGGGATGGAATCTGTGTTTTTTTTTTAAATTTGCATTTCTTGAAAGACAAATGATATTGAACATTTTTTCTTATATTTGTCAATAATGGCCAATTTTAAAAAAGAAAAACTCAGGGGCTGGGGAGATGGCTCAGTACAATAAGCACTTGCCTGGCAAGTGCAAGGGTCTGAGTTCAATCCCCAGTTCCACAAAAAACAAAACAAAAAAACCCCTCTATTTTCACTCAATTGTCAAATAATAGGAATAAGTCCAGTGGGGAGCAGGCTCCATCCAGGGGACAAGATGGTGAGACCAGCAACCACATGCCTGTTGACGGTCCAAGGCAAGAGTTGATCAGATGATCAACCTCACAGAGCACAAACACCACAAATGAAGGATGCATGGTTCAGTGATGGCGCACCTTTTAAAGCTGTCACAGTGCAAACATCTCCTGCACACGTGTGCCCCAGGCTCACCCCCACTGCTCTAGACTGAGCAGAGCAGGGAGAGTTTCCCTGAAAATGCAAGCTAAGTGAAGGGATGGAAGGGTGGGGGGCAGTAGTGGGACAAAGAGACTGCTCAAAGGTAGCAACCTTTGCAAGGACCTAATACAGAGGTGAAAAGAAAGCCAGGATCTGTTTAGCATCACAAAGTGAGAAGCCCATGGACTTATTCCACACACAACACCTTATGATTTTGCAGACACTAATTAAGTTTACAAGCTCAAGTGGGCCTGGCCAACTTTTCTGTTTTCACTATCATATTTTCATTTAGTATTCAAAAGTCCACTTAAAAACAAAAACAAGCAAACAAAAAAAACTAGAAATTCTAGGGGCCGGGGAGATGGCTCAGTGGAATAAATACTTCCCTAGCAAGGACAAGGGCCTGAGTTCAATCCCCAGTTCCGCAAAAAAAAAAAAAAAAAAAAATCCACTTAAATTTTTCACAGTCTGTGGTGTTTCATGGGAAAAATTACACATTACCACAGCATAGACGATTTTAAGGGTCTTAAGAGATCTTTCTTAAATATAAAGTGCTGCAGAGCTTCAACAGAGTGAATGCTCAGTGGGTGAAATATCTACACATTTAGCCAAGAGATGAATTTTGTTTGTCCTCTGTGATCATCAAATGAGAAGATCCTGAATGCTGTGAGGAGGGCCATGAGCTCTTCAGTGTAGCCCCAGGCCACTTCTCTTCTTACTGTCCTATGTACACCCAGACATCCTCATTTTTATTTTCTTTTTAACCTCTGACTAAATTTTAATTTGTACCCCTTCTAAAGGAATAAGAATATCAGCAAACCGTTGATTAGATTTAAGTGTGGTCTTTCTTAAAGGCTGGGGATGAGAGGGGTGTGAGAGTCCAGTGGAGAAAATCTATAGGAATAAAGCTGGCATTTCTGAAATACTGAGAAATGGAAGGATTCCTGAGAGGTGAGAAGTTAAATTGTGAATGTGGAAGCAGCCCCTTGGATTTTTAAACACAGAGACCCACATCCAACAGAGTGTCCCTGGCACTGAAGACCACTTGAGGTCAAGGAGGAGTCCACATTGTCCTTCTGCAAGTGGAGATTGTGCCTAACACGCTATGCTCATGCATAGCCATGAATCCTTGGTAGGGATGTCCTGACCCACACCCACCAGGCCCAGGGAGGCGCCTTTGAGCCAAGAAAGGGACATGTATGTATCACACTCTCTCTGCAACACGACTACAGAAATAATTACAGGAGGCAGTGGTTTGATTTGCACCTTCAAGCTTCTGCATGCCAGAAAGGCCTCCAAAGGGCACTGCCTATAGCAATTACAACACCCGTCTGCAAGGTTGCCAGAACGGAACATTCATGTTCACTCAGGAAGCAAGAGAAATCTATTATCACTGTGTGCTTTGAGACAATGGGGGTTCAATAGGGCAAACAAGAGGCTTGGAATAGTGGGTTGGTACAATCAAATCATTGCCCTGGCCATTCTCTCAATGAATATGTATTGAGTACTTGCCGTGAACCAGAGCAGGCAAGACATGGGGAGTGCAGATCAGAATAACTTCCCATGCTTGGCTCGGACAAATCATTCCTCCCTCCTGTGACATGACAGGTCTTTCTTGACTTCATACTTCAAGGCCATGTGGCACACAGGAGAACCTACTCCACCATTTAACAGCGTAAGAGGGTCACATATCTCAGGGGTGCATAAACTTTCCATCATGCTGTAGCAGTGAGAAAAGTAGCAATGACAAAAGAACCCTGTGATTCGACGAACAGAACATTTTAAATTTCCTTAGCTTAAAGATACAACTCACCAACAGTTTCTGAAAACCTTGTTCTATGATAAAATGTTTTTTAATCAGTGGTTGACATATGAACAGAATGTCATGGTCAACCTAAAATAAAAGAAGTGATGAATCACAGACCTAGCCTCACTACTATTTAGATTGTTTTTCCCCCAAACAGCTGTCTGTCGATGTGTCCCTTACCCACCTAGGTAATAGGAGACAGGCTAGTTGGGGACCAGGACTACAGGCATCTATCTCCCTATGTCACGTGGAAATGGACACTCTCACTTTGGGCTCATGTGCACAGTGCCCCAGTCAGCTGGACTCTGCTTGACAAGGATCTTTGAAAACCACAAGACAAGCAGATGGTCGGTCACAGGTCACTGAATGATAATCAATTATTTTTAAGGATCAGATATTTTCAAGAATTCAAATTTCCCCATGTTACACCACCCATACACACACTGTCTTATACATTTTCTATATCCATTTATGAAGTTCATAAGACAAAGAAGCCTTCATACATCTCTGACACTAGGTCTTGCATGCTGTGGAACTGTACCCAAAATAATCACTAGAAACTGCCACTAGCAAATTCCTGATGCTCTTTCCACTAAGAGGTCAGGTCTATTCCCTCACTCCTTGGATCTGAGCAGTCCTGAGGCTACCCTGACCAATAGAAACTTGCAGAAGTGATGTCATGCCAGCTTGGAAACTCAGACTTTGTAACAGTGGCAGCCTCTACTTCTCAGCTGTGGAAATATCTACACTTGTAACTCTTAACAGACCTACAAAGCCTACTATCCTGCTGGAGAGACCACCTGATCAGAGAAAGGGGTCCAACCAAGCCCAGGTTTCCAGCCATTCCCACCAGGGCACAGGGGTGTGAGAGAAGCCATCTTGGATGCTGTAGACCAGGGCCCAGGTAGTTACCAGTAGATTGGGCTGGCTCACCACAAGTCATCTCACTTAAGAGCAAAGCATCACTCAGCTGAGCTCTGCCCAAACTCCCAACACCTAATCATGAAATACAAAAAACATGCTCACTGTTTTAGCCTACTATAGCTTGAGATCATTTGTTACACAACACTGGGTATGTGGAACAAAACTCATAGAATCTCAGCGCTAAGACTTCTAGAGTGATGGGCATAGAGAAAATCATCCAGAGAAGTCATTAATTAGCAGGCAGAGAAAAGTCTGTACCTCTTCTTCCTCCTTATTAGTCAAGACTTAAAGACTTAGGGACAGGTTAGGAAACTAGAAATGTAAGAATTGTACCTGGCCTAAACAATTTTCAATTCCAATGTCCAAACAAACTGCCTGTGAGGTCGTTACTGACTATCCAAAAATAATAAATAGTAATTACACTAAAATCAGCAAGATAGTTTTTAAAAATTAGGACTTGTCCTCCTAGATAAGAAAATAAACTATAAAATATGAAAAATATCAATCTATTTAATTATAGAACAGAATAGAAAACATAGATACAGACTCATGTATGATTTCAGTGTGAGATTAGGATATTTCAAAGCACTGGGCCAGGATGAACCACCCAAATAGTGAGGGGAAATGGAGAATATAGTCTAGGATATTAGGGCAGTAAATAATAATATAAATATTATTTATATTCTAATAAGTCTAATCACGTTCCTCCTTGAATCAATCAGGAAAACAAGTTCCAGATGAACTAAAGGACAATCCAAAAAATGTTAAATATTTATATTATTTAAATACAAAACTTCAAATGATGAAATAGAAAACACTTCAAAAATCTTGAGATAGGAAACAGATTTGTGAGCATGATCTATATTCAAAAGCTATCAAGGGGAAAATCAACAAGTTTAAATGCATTAAAATTTCAAATTCTATAAAGAAAATAACACCTTAAACAAAATTAGAAGGCCAAAAGAAAACCGAGGGGAAATATTTGCAACACGTGATGGTCGAAGGGTTAAAAGCCATAATATATTACTAAGAAAGTACAAAAAAAAACTCTAAGAGGAAAAAGGATGAAAAATACAAATGGATGAATAAGGAATTAATTGAGATGCTGTGCAAATGGCCAAAAACATACTGAATTATGTTCATATCTGCTGAAACTCAAAGTAAAAATAAGATACAATTTTCCCCATAACATTGAAAAATATTGGAAATTACTAATACTAGTCGATTAAAAAAAATAGAGAAATAAGTGTTGTCTTATGCTGTTGAAAGAAAACACAAATTTTAGCAGCCTGTAATTCTTGCATTCATATTAAAAGATGCTGGGGGCTGGTGAGATAGCTCAGAGAACTAAAGCGCCTGCTTAGGCAAGCTTAGACAAGTGCAGGGACTGCAGTTCAATCCCAGGCACCACATGCCATGCCAGCCCCACCCCCAGGGCAGGCTGAGTCAGCCAGGGTCCAGATATAGTGGCACACGCCTGTAATCCTAGTGCTGGGGAGGCTGAAAACAGGAGGATCACTATGAGTCCCAGCTCCATAATGAGACCCTGTAACAAATACTTTTTAAAAAAATAAATAAAAAAAAATAAAAAATGCACGTCTTTTGACTCAGAAATTCTGACTTTTACTAACCTATAGAAAAGCTCATATAAATGCACAGATGCACAATTATATGTCAATGAAACTTAGCTATTAATAACAGTAAAAAAGAGAAACAACCAAAATTCCCATTTATAAGAGAATAACTAAATTCATTATGAAACTTCTATACTATGTGATATAACCTAGCCATTTTAAAAGAATAAGGCAGGTTTGTAGCAGTATTAATAATGAAAAATAATTTTGATAAATTAATGAAATTAATTTAACAAATGGTCTGATCACATTTTGGTTTGATAAAAGCAAATTTATAAATGATTATACATCTCTGTCACATATATTAATGTATGTGTGAGAAAAACATAAATTTACATATACACAAAAGTCATACGAAAGAGAGGTCTGAGAAAATGTTAACTAAGCTATAATCAATGGCTCCATCTAATAAAGAGATTAACAGTATTTTGTTTTTTGTTGTTTTCTGTTTGCTTGTTTTTCAGTAGTTGGGATTGAGTGATCTCTTTCTAACAAGGACTGTGCTAGTTAAGTGGCTTCTTCCACCCGAGGAAGAAGAAAGGAACACCCAGACAAACTGGCTCAGCACAGTTTTGGGTGTGGAAGACCCTAGGGAGGTGCGTAGTCTGAATGGTATGAAAGGGAGACAGAAAATGAAGGCTTTCTTCTGTTCACTGGGAAGAGCTCCAGCCTTCACCTTCATCCTGGATGTCATTGTCTCCGACTTAAGCATGGACCCCGGCCTTCCGATTTGGACCCCCATGGGCCACTGCAGTGCTTCACTTCTGACTGAGCCTTTGGGGCCCCAGTGGGCAGATGGCCTTTTTGCCCTTTTCTACACATGACTGCAGGCTGATAGGCTCTGGCCCTAGTAAGAATTGCTGAATTTTTATGGTGGTCATCTAATATGGCTGAAGCCCTTAAACAACAGCATGTCTTCCCAGAGACCACCTCCCCTTTTCTTCTCCAATTTAGCCTAGGGTGCAATT
Source organism: Octodon degus (assembly GCF_000260255.1). NCBI lineage: Eukaryota > Metazoa > Chordata > Mammalia > Rodentia > Octodontidae > Octodon > Octodon degus. The sequence goes on from NW_004524641.1 coordinate 10,031,876, forward strand.
TCCTTTCACCATTCCAGCTGCCTCAGGGAAGACCCCCAGTCAGCTCCTCAGGTTTTTCCAAACTCCACCCCTGGCAAAAGGCCGGAAAAGCCTCAGCCTCCCTTTGTTCCAGCTCAGAGAATCTCTTTGTCTTCCCCAGATTCTCTCCATGTCCTCAAAAATAATAAAGCCCTTTTCCCTTTTCCCTTCTGCCTCTGTTTCTCTGCTGCATCATCGCCTGGAAAACCTATCACAGGCAACCTCTGCAAGCTCATCTTGTAAATTCTTATGTATTTGTATAACTTGCATTAAATCTGTTTCTCCACTAAACACTGACTGATAGGGACTATGCCCATTCATTTATAGTAGAAAAACCAGTTGAAGCACGAAGAGCCATAGGAGAAATCATAGTGAGTCAAATACTATCTTCTCTTTCCGTGGTGCCACACTACCAAAACTGTTCACCTCTGTGGCCTGTGGGCCCTGCCACACATCTCAGCTCTTTCTCTTGATATACATGCACTATCTGACAAATCAGCTAACAGGGGCAGGGCTGTTTGCACAGACCCCACTCTCTAAAGCTGTGATCACAATGCAGGAAGGAGAAACTTTTCAAACAATACATGTCTCATTCACTCCATGGAATACCTTTCTACCCCTCCATGGTGTTGTGAAGCTCCACAAGAACAACTAGGATGAACTTCACAATGACAGAAGTCCCTCCTCAAATAGAAGTTTGTTATATCCCTTGGGAGTCTGTAGGGATGAAGAAGGTGAGGACCCACTGCTTTAAAATCTGACTCCTTAATTCCTTCAGAAGCCAGGGAAGCGATGGAGGCCTTTGTCACTAATGGCAGTAGCTTGTATGGTTCAACCTCAACCTAACCTTTTTCTAGTTCTGGCAAAACAAAGAACTCACTCATTTTAGGTAAATGCTACCAACCAATACTGCTGGTTTGTTTCTATTTTAAAACAGTAATCATATTTGATGGATCTTGATTGTGTAGGTTTATGTATTACTAACTCTTAAGAGCAAATGCCTTGCAGAGTAAGAGTCAAAGAAATACAAGGCTGCATGCAAGATAAGAATCTTAGTCACTGAATTTCAATTCCAGTGTTACTACTCACTGTGCCAATTCCTTTTTAAAACCAGAAGTCATAAGGACCTTATTCCCCATGGCAGCATCATGGTTTTCAGGGACTTTAAGAGCTACTAAGGGATACATCCAGCTTGGTGGGAACACTTGATGATGCCTGCTCTGGCACTTCAGTCTTGCTTGAGGGCTTCCAAGAAGTCTCCAAGAACCACAAACACCTATCTATTTAGAATTTCCCAGTAAGGCTTTAATTTGCCTCCTGCTGCTGGTTCTGATTATCTAGCCAGTGCCTGAGAGGGGAAATCCAGCCTCCTGCCTCCGTTTGGCCTCCGGGGCAGCTCCATAAAGTCCATGTCCTCTGCACTTTCATGCCTTTCATAGACCCTCACACATAGTGAGGTCCTGGAACCTTGGGCCAGTGAGTCCACACAGGCTGCCTCCCGTGACTGCACCACGCAATCAGGAAACAATTACTCATGATAACTATCATTTGTTATTGCACATACACAATTGAAGATTAGTCATTAAGCTACCCCAGCAACTCCCAAACATCGTTTTGTTCCACTTGATGGAAGCTGGCATGCTGGCTAAGGGCACTTTCCTTAAAGGAGCCTTCTTCTTTCCCCTTCAAGCCTTTTTAAACATAAATTGAACTTAGAATAAGAGTTTGAGCACAGAGAAATCTTTTTGCAACATCTGACCCTATCTTCACTATGCATTGTGTTCAAAATTGTATAAAATTACAATTCATAAACATTGTTAATTCAATTTAATGTAAATAGCTGTTTTTCTAATTTCAGATAAATCATTTGATGTAGAAAGTAATCTGAAATATTAGCATCCCCAAGTTTGATGTATGAATATATAATTGGAATTTAGTCATTCATATCAATCTAGAACAGTTTCATTAATCAAGTAGTGTTCTACTAGCTAGGTTTTGATCACCAGAATAAAACATAGCTGGTCAGTTTTGATAACTAAGAGGCCTTGGTATTCCAGTTCAGCTAAGTGACCACCACACACTGATGGGGCAACCAGTTAGCAACCAAGTTCAGGGGGCTTTCTCCTGGAGGAACCGTGCAGCCCGGAAGCTCTCTCCACAGAGTGCGTAGAAGCCAGGCTGCCTCCATTCCGGCTGCGCCACAGCTCACCAGCCAACTAAACACACTCTCCTTGATTCCGCATCTCATCCTGAGATTTGGTTTCAGTCTCTAGGAGATCTGGCACATGCTTTCATCTTCATGCCTAGCCAGTTATAAGATGGGGACACAAAGAAAAACAGACCTTCAAGTCTTACCAACTAAATCACAAAAGATATAATTCAGCAGGTTTGAAAAAGTAGAAAGGCACTGTGCTCTGGGTCTGTGGTGGAAGGGCATGGGCAGTGGTGGAAGCTGCTTGCAGCCTGGCTGTGCCAAGGTAGAAGCAGCCTACAAGATTCTAAGCTGGTGCTGTGGACATGGGCACTGTGTCCTACGGTGCTTACCCTGACTCAAATGCCACCTGGAAAAAGAAAAGCGGAAGAAGGCACTTGTGCATCCCTAGCACTAATGTCCCTATTTTACTCATTGTGAGCCACTATGTGCCTTCCTGCCCAATCACCAGCCTCTCAAGGAGGTGCTGTCTATATTACCCCTCAGAGGGACATGTCACGGGCAGGGATTGAGATAAAACACATAAACAATAAGGACTTAGAAAATGACATTTCCATATGTCCACACTCACGTTCATAGCAGCAGTTTGAAATAGCTAAAGTTTGGAAACAACCCATATACCCATCAACCGATGAATAAAAAAGATTGAGGACTGGGGAGATAGCTCAGTAGAATAAGAGCTTGCCAGGCAAGCACAAGGTCCTGAGTTCAACCACTTGTACAAAAAAAAAAAAAGAATAAAAAAGATTTTTTTACTACAATGGAGTACTACTCTGTCACAAAGAAGGATAAGCTTGAGACTATACTCAAGTGGAATAATTTGGACACACATGTAAATAACACAGTTTCTCTGGTGTGAGAAACTGAAGGAGTAAATAAGGACCAAAATTTACAATAGATATTGTGAAATGGGAAGGAGAACTAGAGAGGAGAGGAGGGGGAAAGAAAGAAAGGGAAAAGATGAAAATGATGAGAGCAGAAGAAAAGAGATGGAGACAAAGCTTTTGTAAATAAGGCAACAGGGATTGAAGGGAGGGAAGGGGAATGGAAAAAAAGAAGCAAGATATATCATATACAGGTATAAATTTCATATGATATATATATATGTGCCAATAAAATGGATTAAAAACATGCTGGGGGTGGCTATTGGCAGTAAAGGACACTGCCCATGGTGATGACAGAGGTGGGCAAATACAGGAGCTCTCTTTACTTCCGGTTCAATTTTGTTGTGAATATAAAACTGCAGGAAAATATGTGTTTTTCAAAGAAAAAGAATTGTGCAAAAAGCATGAATTCTGCCCCATATAAGTCATACATTAATAAAAACAGCACTAATAAGGCAAAAGTTGACATTTCCTTAGACTAAGGACTAAAGATGAGCCTTTTCTACAGCCTTGTGGCATGGGAGTTTGTTTCATGGGCAATGGTGGAAGCTGCTTGCAGACAGGATGTGCCAAGGTAGAAGCAGACTCTGAAAGACCTAGTTAAGATTGTGCTTTCACCCTGAATGAGCAGAAGGTAAAGGAAATAAGGGAGCAGTTAATAATATGTATTTCAACTCTACCATTAGCTCTCTAAGCACATGAGCTGATGAGTCTATACTACCCATGATGTAGACTTTCAACATAATAGGGCAAAGAGGCCATAGTGAGATACCCAGGAATGCCATGTGTCACCTTCACTCACATTTCCTCAGTGAAAGAAGCTCCTATTAGAAGACTTGGTAAATGTAATAATCTATGCTGTGTTCAAAGAAAGGAACCAGAACACTGGTCAGCTCTACTGATTGCTATGTCTATACTATGTCAGAGATGACATGAGAGTCCAATAAAACAAGATCTGAACAATAGTTAAAACACTTAAATCAATACCTAGTTCATAGCAATTATTCTATAAACAGTGGCTTACTCTTTTAAGAAAAAAATTACTGGACAATTCTTTTAGGGCCCACAAGTAGCAAAGAAGATACTGTGATGTCAGTGGCAAAGTTCAGGAAACAAGAATAGTCAGCCACAGAAAAGAGTGTGCAAGCCACACTCAGCAGATTCACTCATTCATCCACCCATTCATCAATCAATCAATCAATCAATCAGGCATCTATTTACCATCCTCCCCTATTCCAGGAATTATGCCAGACCTACAACTCCAGCTTCCCTTCTTCCATGAGCTCGTATCCTAGTAGGGGATGCACAGTGAGCCACGTATTAGCACAGAGTTTCAAGAGCATAGGGAGCATCATCATAGATATAAATCCTAAGGAGAAGCCAAAGCTGTCCTGATCACTGCTTTCATCTGGTAACCCACACTTGAGACTCCACCCCCTGAAGCCCTAGTATGTTACCTTAAGAATATCTTTCTTTTGTCAAAACAGAAATCATCTTGAAAGAAAAACTACATCCTCTCACTTCTTGCAAGAGGACCCCCTTTCCAGGGTGGGATTTGGTTGGTATTCTGGGAAGCCCACAGCCTAAAGCTCCCCTCCCTGTTCCTGCCAGTGGGCCTAATACCTCACCAATTGAGATTCATTCATTTGGGCCATATCTTAGCCAACTGGAATCTGAATTGGAAATTAGATAAATTACCTTGCAAAAAAAATTCTAGTTCTCTGGAAGAAAATTTCCAGAGATGCAGTCCTAGAATATCTATGACACACACTGATATACCCAGATATAAATATACACATATATAAGCCTTCATCAAAATTCTAACAACTCTCCAAATGTATTTGTAGCACATTATTATTATTATTATTATTATTATTATTATTCCATAGCTTAATCATTTTTCCTTCAAATGCTTGTGTCTTTGGTCTCATGATGGCACCTGGGACAGTCTAGCTCATCCCAACTGCTAATGGTACATTCGTAGCTTTTCCTATAGTACTGCTGTCACTCTAATCATGAACAGCAATTAAATAGCCAACAAGCAATTTTAGCATTCATCAAATGGATAATGGCAAGAAATAAATTGGAGCCTTTCAGTGTTTTACCAAATGCACTTGCTAATTCCTTGTTACTCTATATATTTCTGGAAACTATTTCTATACACAAACCAAGCTGAAAGGAAAAGTGCCCTTTGCTGCAAAAATCACAGAACAAGTTTAAGCTGCCTGCCACCCTGGGGATAATCACAATCACATTAAAATACAGCTCCATGATTCATCTTTCTTCTTTCCCCTCTATCCTTCAGTAAATTAATTCTTCTATAGATATGAACATCAATATTCTATTTTTATAAAAAGTGGCTTTTTTCAACTACTTCCTGGGAAAGGCATAGTTACTATGGCAATGTCTGAATTTTTGTGCTCTGCAGCTTTAGACTACCACTGTCTTATAAATGGGAAGCTATAATTTAGCTCAATTCATTTAAAAAGGTATAAGGAGAACACCCACATATTCTTAAGTGTCTGTGGCAACAACGTGGGGTGTGTGGGCAACAGAGGTTTATATTTCTTGGGGATATGAAATATAACAGGGGGAATAGGAAAAAAATCTTTTTCTAAGGTGAATTTTCCATTGCACCACTTTTCAGCCTGCCTCAGGAGCAGTGGATGTTACATTAAAGTTTATCAAAAATGAAGAAGAAATTGAGTATCTTCTTGTGAATTCCTCCATGGCTCTCTCCTATTAATAATCTTATTCAATATATGAAGGAGATCAATTGCTGAAGAGCTTTCCTTTCCTTCTGACTGAAAATAGAGGCTCGTGGCCCCCAAAGATCTCTGTACCTCTCTATCTCAGGGCTCTGCTCCATTCTATAGCCTACTTCCAACCCTTCACAATGTCATTCTACAGTTTCCACTGTCTCAATAACAGACTCTTCTGCAGACCTCATTGATGGGAAGCCATGTAAGTAATGTCTTCTGTTGAGTCCATGTGAGCATCCTCTTCTGGTGGGCCACTGGGTACAGCTGCGCCACCAGCCACCAGTGGTTATATAGACGGATTAGTAACACTTTAGCAGTCTGTAGTTCACGTTCAGCTACTACTCAGACAGCAATCAATCCCCCACTGAATCAGCTTCCTTTGTCTATTGCTGTCTCTTTCACTTAGCTTAGACTGGAAAGTTAACAGGAAGCCTTCTCAGTCCATGTGTGTTCCAGCCCTCTGCTTGTGAGGGTTAGAGCTTTAAGGTCAAGCTTCCACGTGGAAAGACACAGTGTCTGCCTCCCACTTGGGAAGACCTCCAATGCTTGGAAGTCTTGTTCTCAGGGCTCTTCACCTGGACCCAGAGAAGAGCCTCAGATCATCTCACGCTCTCAGATTTTATCCTTTTTTAGGCAGTAGGTTATATGAAAAAGTGAAGTCCATTGGCCTAGCAGGTCCCATGGAGTCAGGTCAAAAAGACTTGAAGTAGATGATCGATATTCCATGGAACAACATCTTCAACCTGCTGCGAGAAAATAATACTCAAGGTGGAATTCTACATGCAGCTATTTATCAGAAATAAAGAAGTTTTATAGTCAAGAAGATAAAAAATGTTTTAGAAAGGTAAAATCAGAAATGTTATTACTCTAAGACTCTAAAAGACCTAATTAAGATTGTACTTTCACCCTGAATGAAAAAAAAAGAAGTTATAATGAACAAAGATATTTGGTGACATAATCAATTTTTTGAAGTTACGATAGTGATGATTAATTTTGGGTAGAGAGTGTTAAAAGTAAGAAGCATTTATTCTACTGAGCCATCTCCCCAGCCCCTGTAAGAATTATTTTTAATAGACTTTTTTGAGCAGATTTAGTTCCACAGAAAAACTGAGCCTAAGGCACAAGTTTCTCAGAGAGCCCCTCCCCAACGCACACACAGACTCCTCCATGTTCCAGCTCCACCAAGCTGACACAACTGAACCTGCACTGGGCATTGTCACTCAAATACCATTGTTTATCTTCAAGTCCTCTCTTGCAGGCATCTGCTATACTTGTCGGGACAACTTTACAATGACATGAACCACCATTCCAGTACCACATGGGATAGTTTCACTGAGCATGAGACGTTTTAACAAGATTAATCTGATGGATATATGCAGGATCTTGCCACTTACAAGCATGTGACAGTCCTTTCAAGTATCTATGAATTCAAAAACTAAACATGAATTGGGTCACAAAGTTTCAATAAATCATATGAAGTTGAATTCATACAAATATGCCATAGTATATAACTACAGTAAAATATAGCTAGAAATCAGTTTTCAAAATATAGCCAACTCCTTGTTTGAAAGAGTAAAACAAACACAAATAATTTATCAAATCAAAGAAAATTATTAAAATAGAAAGTAGGAACTATTTTGATTGGACTTATACTAAAAATAAACATCCAAAACTAGTTTTTAAAAGATATTTTATAACATATATGCGCTGTCTTGACCCAAGCTTGGGGGTGGGGGTGGGAGAGTCACAAAATAAGCCCCCCAAAAATACTATGTAGGGAATTTTGTTTTCAAGTATGAAAATGATATAGAAAAAAAGTGAATATAATTGATCCATCCAAAAGATATTCCTTTTTAAAAGGTCAATAAATTCTCAATCTAGGTAAGAGGAAGGAAGCACACTCTGCCCAGTCTCTCCCATTGGTTACAGCCACAAAACTTGGACAGAATATTCAGGGCAATTATTTAAGAACGCTAAAAATTTAAGTGGGAACAGATGGATGGAAGATCAAAATTCCAAGTACCACCTAACTAGTGGTGAATTTCTCTTGCTTGTTTCCTTCCTCTGTATCCTCCAGCCTGGTCTCAAGGTAGCCTGAACATTTGATTTTAGCACACATACACCAGTGCCAGGCAAATAATTCTAGTTCACATTGAGGAGAGAAAAGAGCTTCCTCGCAGCTCCTAACCCCTAATGCTCTGAAGGAACCCATTGGAGGACTGTGTCTGAAAAGGTGTTCAGCCCCAATCACTTATTGCTGTTCTCTCCATCTGCCCATAACTTGGCCCCGAGCAGAGTCATGGATGTGTGACCAAGCAGAAAATGGAATCCCTGATGTCTGGCAGAGAGCGAACTTTAGAAAACCGAGAATGCCACGGAGATCACAGATAAAAGAGCTTGTGAAAGTGGCCCAGTAAGATTTACAACTTGACACAGTGTTATGATGGTGGTGGGATTTTTAAAATAGGAAGCAAGGCAGAGACCTGATGCTACCAATTTTTAACATAAGAAATATACATGCAACTACTAAGAACAAATAAATAGAATTAATAAGCAAAAGCATCACCTATAATAGTAATAGCCAAAAATAAGGATATCAAAAGATCTTTTTCTAATGTACAATATTTTGAAAAAAAAAGTGTAAAACTTACCTGGAAGGAATAAAAGAAGACCTAAATTAAAGGAGGGATATGCCATTTTGATAGGTGGGAAGACTCACATATTAAAGAAGTAGATTCTTCCTACTTTTTTTTGTAATCTAGATAAACTCTCGGTAGGATAGAGCTGGAGGCACTGTTCCTGAATTTCACATGAAAAAGTAAAATGACAGAATATCCATCATACATTCTGAGAAGGAGGAGGGAAAAGAGAAAGATTGTGATGACCACAAGTAGATCGATCTGTCCAGGAAAACCTCAAAGTACACAGGAGTCAAACGCATCCTTGGCCACACAGCACAGGGGCAGGTAGAGGGCAGGGCCCCAGTGCCCTCAGTGAGATTCGGGCCAGTGCAGAAAAACTAACATTGCACCCAAGTTTTCAGTTTATCAGGTCTAAAGGCATCTTCCTCTTGAGACAGCTACCAAAAACTTTGACTTTCAGATGTTAATTCAGTAAGATAAGAGAGAAGGGAGACATGCAAGAAAGATGTAGACATTAGCTGCTCCTGAAATTCTACCCATCCTCAAACTGGAGCCAGACCTCAAGATTTGGCTTGTTAAAGGGACTTGCTCTACACTGCAAATAATTATTATCCAAGCATTCATAATTCAAACAGTGTGATCAAAATAGACCAAAGAAGCCAAAGTACAGAGTTCAGAAATACAGCCAGGCATAGATGAGAACTAGATTATGACGTAACTCTGTGGGTCAGATATCAATGAATAAATTATATTGGAACAACTAGATTTCCATATAGGAAAACCTATATTTCTCCCTCATATCATATACAAAAATTTAAAATTCAAGATAAATTTAAAACCTTAAATGAGAGAAGCAGAACTTTATCTTTTAAGCTTTATGTTTGGTACCAGGAATCGAACTCAGGACCTTATTCTTGCCAACTAGACACTGTACTTCTGAGCTACATCCCCAGCCCTTTGCTATGTTTTAAATATGTAGCATGAACATAAAATCAAAGTTAACAGTGCAGGTTATTCTGCTCAGGAAATAAATTAGTTTATCATGAACATCTTTCCAAAAGGTCGCTTTTCTCTTTCCTCTTCTTTCCATCTTCCCCAGCATTCATTAAAATTCTCTGCAGGCCACAACTCTTGAAAAAACTTTCCCAGACTCCTCAGTCTGCCCATCTCCCTTTCCTCCTTTTTCTACTCTCCTTCCAGACACCACCTTATGCACCCTGTGGAGAACCCAGGCAGCTCCTAATTACCACACACTCAAAACCCTCATGGCAGGTTTTCTATGCTTGACATTCTATCCCCAAAACTTTATCTAATCCTGTTTTAGCATGTCTTTCTCCTGTTAAAATGAAAATATCCCTCAAAGGAGGACTATGATTCTTACTTCCTGCCAGCTAGGACCCACCTTCTGGGGGTAGGGCTTGGCTGCTATCCTGGGAAGGCCATAGCCCCCAAGGCTCCTTCCTATTCCTGCCATGGGTCCTACTACTTCAGCATCTGAGGTTCATTTGGACCATTCCCTTGCATGTTGGGACCTGATTTGAAAATAAAATAAATTATTGTGAGAATAATTTTAGTCCTCTGGAAGAAAATTTTCAGCCCTGGAACATAAATAATGCATATTTATATATACTTACATAAATATGCTTATTGATCTGGCAAGGGCTGATCCTGATCTGGCAGGGGCTGATCCACCTGAGTGGTACTTCCTGTAAATCAGAGCAGCTGAATACAGAGAATGTCATATGCTTTTGCCTAGAGTTAGATGCTCATGTCTGTCTTTCTACCAAACTGGGAGCCCCTGAACATCCACATTCGAGTCATTCCCTGCCTTATACAGGGTTGGTACCCCTGGGGTGCTCAATGTTCACGTAAATCGAACTGATCCCATAACAGTGAGAATTTCATCTGTACCCTTCCTTCAGTTTCTTCCCCCTGGATTTAAAAAACAGACAGAGAACACAGATATTTTTCCATTGTGCATAATGATTCAGCAAGACAGCGCAGCTTGGTCACTGCTATGGCCTTCATTTCACAGAATTTTGCTTACAGAAAGGACTCCAGGCTCATATGTGAACCAAGAAGTCACAAGAAACTGCTCAGCACAGAGCAAACAGGATTCTTAGCAAAAGAATGGCCGGTGCCTTGGTGCAAGAGCACACAACGACGCACACCTGTGCATCTCGTGCTCGCTGCTCCACTGTTTAGTCCTTGGTAGGTAATTCACCAGGATTACCTGAACAATTCAAGAGAACAAATGGAATGTGCCACTCTAACTAGAGTCACCTCCAGCCTCCTGACAGGTAACTCTGCAGAGAGAGCCATCTGAGGCTCTTACTCCGGGAAAAAAGCTATTAGGATTCTTGTCAGTGGCTTACAGTCTTAAGGCAGCTTGTTTCAGAATGAGCTAGCCTGCATATCACGGAGGACCAACGGACATTCCTTGCCGTTGTCTTCCTTCTTCTGTTTCTATGAAGGGTGTGGCCTCTAACTGCAAAGTTCAAAGCAAAGGAGATTATGCTAATAGGAATGAAAAATTTACACACTACAGTAAACTCCTTTTCATATTTTGGGTATTTGAACTCATGTTAATCGCTTCAAAAACTTGCAGCTGTTACCAAAAATAGAAGTGTGCTATTTGAATTCCAAAGGGCTCTTTTATAAGGGAGATGGAATGAATTATAGGAGGGGTTCTGAGTATAATCTTTGCCTACATCTGTGCTGTATATAGGACTGCAGCATTCTTAAAATTTCAAGCAGACAAACCTGCTGTGGTTACCTAGGTGACAAACTGGAGATAAAAATTACACATAATTGCTGCTGATGTCACTACTGCCACATTGTTTCCAAGGCTACAGATTGTCTCCAAATAATTGTAATTCTTTGTGCATTAGAAGCCCACTCCGTAGCAAAAAGCTTCGTACTGCAGTTATTCTTTCTAGATCTATCTAATAAACCATTCATAGCCTCTAAGGACTTTGGATAATTACGCAGATAAATAGGCATTGAAAATGCCTCAATCTTAACCTATTCCAGGCACGCAAACATAATTTGAAAAAGCTAATATATAGAAAAATTAGTTTCTATTATGACAAGTCAGGATATTTCCTCCTAAAATGCCTTTCTGCTAAAAAGCAAGCAAATTGTAGAATATGTATGTGTACGTATATGTACATATTCTGCATGGAAAATAGTGATGGACATGCATCGAACTGTTGTCAGCGGTACTCTGAGAAGGAGGATTTCAGGAGTCTTTCTTTAATCCCCTAAAAAGTGTACATTTGTGTAATGGTTCTTTTTTTTTTTTTTTTCAGTCAGCAGGCTACTTTTGTAATCAGATGAAACTACAGGACAAATTTCTAGTCCTCAGCAGTGCTATCCTTAAATCACCAACCTAAATAAAATACCTTCTAAGTAGAATGAATAGAGGAAGCCATTTATGAAGGACATAGTTTGCTCTGACCCGCTTTCATTTGTAAAAGCACTGACCAGTGAGTTCTTCGGCAATTACAGTCAGCCACAATCTGGTTGTCCTTACATAAGATACATTATGCAAAAACGAAAGTCAGCCACTGATGTATTTTGATCTAAGGACTTTTGCACCAGCCGTAGATGCTGCCTGCCCAAGAGCCTGCTACCAAACAGCTGTGGTCAATGAAAATTATGTTTCAGCTTGCAAAATGTTATTGAAAGCATAGCTGTTCTAGAAACACAAAAATGATGCGATTAGCAAGAACAACCCTTAGAACAGGGTCTCTGGGTCCCTGAACCTACTGCAGATACAGGGCTGCTAGGTGCAGCTGGAGCCTGGCTCTTTGCACCCGCACTTGCTGCACAGCAGACAGAGCAGGGCCTCTGCACAGTGCCCAGGCGCCACAGGTGCTGCCTGATGACACCGGCTGCCAGCACAGGCCTTGTCAGCACGACATCTCCCACTACAGCCCAGCAAAGCTGGTGCTCACTGTGTCTCGGACACCTTGCCAGCCTGGCCAGCTGGGTTTGAATAAGAACAATTTGTGGTTAGAACCCACTTGCTGTATAATCCATAAAATGGTTCAGCCCTGGGAAGGGGCCTCACTGAATAATCTAGAATACAATGTGCAAAAAAAGATGTGAGAATTGTGATCTAAATAAATTTTAAAGGGGGCAAACACACAGGCCCTTTGCCCTGTAGGGTCCTGATTCTATTTCTGCTATTAAAATTTGCAAAGGAAATTGCTGTTGTAAAAGAGAATGGAAATCAAATACTATGTTTATTAAACAGGTAAGTGGATATACTGGGCAAGCATTACATTATCGACCTACAAAGGACTAAATATCTACAAAGGGCTGAATTCTGAATACTACCTGCCCTTATGACGGTCATCAATTTAGGTTCTAACAACAATTTAATGATTTATTTTTGTGCTTTTTATAATTGGCCAAATGTACCTAACCACAAAATTTACAACCTAATTATAGCAGCAAATTGTACAATTAAGATGGCCAGACCGCTAAGCATACTATGCTTAATGTTTTGCATACTATACATGATGTTTTCTCATTTTACCAAAGAGCATCTTGGAAGCTCTCGGATAACCAGAATTTTATACTAGAAAGCTTTTAGTGTATTGCGAGACTGGAATTAATATAGCTTGGGTTTTATGAACAAGTAATCCATACATATCAGAGGGTCCATTCATATCACTCCAATGTTCTCTCAGTGACCCATTTATTTGCCAATGCAATGGGGCATGGTGGGAAATGTTCACTCAAAACTTAATCTGTGTTGGCTTGCACATCACCCCCCTGCCTCGGGTGGACGCCTTTCACTGACAGTGTGCATAGTGGAAATCTATGCCAGGTCTTTCTGTGATTTCATTTGTCTACAGTGACCAACACTATTCTAGGGAAAAATTCAAAAGTGACCTATAAATGACCCCTACAAAAAAAAAAAAAAAGAAAAAACACTGGCTGTTATGGAAAAATACAGAACTATACCTCCAAGGTCCTCAATCAGTGTAGAGAGGAGAGCAGCTCAGATTTAGTAAAGTTTATAATATTCTGCTGTTGAAAAAAATATGAATGATGGGGAGTATTTAAAGTTCCACAGTCACTGTAACTATATGCAGAAGCCCTCAATAATGTCTGTTTTTTTCCTTGCGTGAATAAAATAGGAATTCTATTACTTAAGGTGAAAATTTCTTCCTTTACCACCACAAAATAGCAAGCAACTAGCATTTACTGTGGCTTTTATTTTGGTGTTTTTGTTTTGTTTCATTTTGTTTTGTTGGAGGTTTTTTGCACAGATATTTACCAGTTTTCAATGTCCCTTGCAAAGCATAAAACACTCCCTCAATAAAGAAACATTCCTTAAAAGTTGAAACTTCTAAAGGCAGGAAAACCATTCACCGTCTTACAGTGAGTCTCCCTTACTAGTGCCAAGCAATTTTTTTTTTATTTTAAAGAAAGAAGAAAACAGTAAAATGATACATAATTTCAAAGCATGATGATAAAAGGCCCAGCCAAATAGCTCAGAGGATTAAAGCACCTGCAAGCAGGCGCAGGGGCCACAGGTTTGATCCCGGGGCCTGTGGGTGCTGGCCCCACACCCAGGGTGCGCTGAGACGGCAATTGAGACTGGGAGAGGGGGCGCCCGCCTGTAATCCTAGCGCTCAGGAGAATCACTACAAGTCTGATCTATAGTAAGACCCTGAAATTAAAAAAAAAAATTTAAAAATGATGATAGAAAATTACAGTGGTTATATTGTATACTGTTATCTTCAAAGTAGTTGCTCAGATTACAAAACATTGGTATGCAAGATTGTTCAGACAATATAAGCAGTAACTGTTGTTTTCAATGAACTAATAGAAGTTACTAGTATAATTATCTTAGCTATCTTGTGTGTGTATATATGTATTTTTCCCTTCCTTCTTTTCTCCTTTCCTGCAGTCAGTTTCTTCCTTTTGAGCAATTTCTTTCCCTTTCACAATATCTAATGTACCTTTTGGATTATTTACTTTTTCAGTTTCTTACACTAGGGAGACAATATGTTTACACGTGAGAATCTGATTTATTTCACTTATGAGTGTGGTCTCTAGTTGCATCCATTTACCTACAGGACCCTTGAGTTTATCTTTCCTTGTAGCTGAGTAGTACTCCGTTGTATAAAAATACCACCTCCTGGGCCAGGGATATAGCTCATCAGCATAAGTGCCTGCCTGGCACAAGGTCCCACGTTTGATCCTCAGTACCAAAATAAATAATTTTTTAAAAACATCTTTTTTATCTATTCCTCAGTTAATGGGCATTTGGGTTGTTTCCAAGATTTAGTTATGACCAACTGTGCTGTTATAAACATGGGTGCACATATGTCGCTGTGGTGTGATGTTTTTAATACTTTTGGAAAAATACCCAGGAGGGGATCAGCTGGATCAAATGGGACCTCTAATCCTATTTTTTTGAAGAATGTAGACTGGTACAACTACTGTGGAAATCGCTGTGGAGATTCCTCAAAAAACAATTATTTTTAAAATAAGCTGGCACAAGCTGAAGTATGTGTCATATAGCATAAACATGAACCAGAAGTTCAGAAGGCCCTGGCTTCATGACTTCATAAAATAATATAAAATAAAAGCAGGGCTGGTGAGATGGCTCAGTGGTCTAAAGCACCTACTTAGAACAAGCTTAGCAAAGCACAGGGACCACAGTTCAATCCCCCAGCACCACATGCCAGCCAGCCCCGCCCCCTGGTGGGCTGAGCTGGCCACACACACACACACACACACACACATAAAAATAAAAAAATTTAAAAATTTAAAAATTTTTAAAAAGAATGTTTAAAATAAAAGCAACCACACAGCATTCAGACATAATATATATGAAAATATGTCCTAGTAACAGTACTGATTCCATTAAATCAAGTTCCAAAGTGAAGTTACAGGAAAGAAATGGCAACTCTGAACATAATGAATGAAACCTGATGTGTACTCTAAGACATAAGAAAGTCCTGTTATAAAGAGATGTGTGTATTTTGTTTAACTCGGGATTCCCAAATGCATCCGATCTCCTTCCAAAGTTGTGGATGTTGCTGCTTTTAATTCGCCTGTTTAAACATCCTACAAACCAGTGTTTAAGATGCCTGCTTAGGAAAGCATATTCACTACTGTTTCAAACTCTCAAGCCAAAGAGTTAAGAATTTTCCAATAACATTAAAGGAGGGCCTAGCAGGAGCGCGAGCTCAGGAACCTGGATTTCTCTTCGAATTTGATCTTTTGCTTCTATCATTACTCAAAACTGGAAAATAGCAAAGCAGTACCTTGTACACGGCAACATTTTGGACAATACTAAGTAGGGGAAAAGCAATACCATGTTACACAAATAATATCCCTAGTATCAGGACCTTAAGGTCATAAACCAAGAAAGAAGAGAATTGAATAAAACTACTTTTAAAATGTTGAAATTCTTTACTAGGAAATTAGTCTGTTGTTGCAAGTACATATAATTTTACTTGGCCTCGTTTTTTGTTTTTTTGTGGGGTTTTTTTTGTCTTTTTTTCTTTAAATCTTGCTAAAGTCAGGTTCACTTAATTTATGTGCAACGAAAGTTATCATTCCAATTTGTATAGCTCTGTACTTATAGACATACACAAAACGTCATCTGGTCACCACCAAAACCAAGATGTAGAACGTGTCTATCACCCCAAACAGTTGCATCCTGCATGTCTGCAGTCACTCTCCCACTCTCAGCTTTCAGGTTTAATTCTACAGAATATCTTCCTGGGTACACGGCAGCACCCTACTGCCTACTGTCTGTTCACCCACTCAATCTTATTGGGCACCTAATAAAACCAGGCGCTGTGCTGCATGCAGCTGAGGATGTAAAGAGAAGACACCGTCCCACAGAAGGCATCCAGAAGTGAGTTACAGCTCCCAGTCTAGTTGCACCGAAAAGAAACTTACTTCAAATAGCTTGAGTAAAAGGAGTTTTATTTAAGGATACAAAGTACACAGCATTATGATGAGCACACAAAATTATATTCATTCAGTCCTCAAGTGAACCAGGCTGGGAAGGGAAGCAGAAAAGCCAGGAAATTGCGTTCGTGTTCCCATGTTATACTGTCTTGCCAGATTCTAACGTCAATTTGACTCCACGTCCCCAAACACCCTCCTGCTTTCTCTGGCCCCCTCTCCACACCCTTTCATCTCCTATCTTGCTCTGCTTACTCATTTTGATGCAGATAAGTATGGCTAAGTCAGCCCCAATTCTCTCTAACCTTTCTACTGGCGTGCATACCTCCAATTGGCTAACCTCTAGGTCTCTGTTGAGAGCTTCAAAAGAGGAAGTCCAGTTGGCCTGGTACCACAGCCTATGGCTCCCCAACTCCCTTCCTCATTAAAATGTGCTCTCCAACCCTATTTACCAATATGGCCTAAGAACTTGGGCTCATTTGGGGCTATGCTATCTTCATCTAAAAATAAGGCAAATGTCACAAAAATTCATACAAATGACTAATCCTGCTTGATGCATTTGAAGAAGGCTTCACAGAGGAAGGTGACCCAGGAGCTGTTTGGTGCTTTGTTTTGTTTTGCAGCACTGGTGATCAAATCTTTGCCCTTGTGCTTACAAGACAAGTGCTCCACCACTGAGCTACAATCCTAGCCCAAGAATTTGGCTTTGCAGGATAGTCACCACGCAGATAGTGGCAGAGTCCAAGGGGGGCACAGAGGATGGAGAACATGACAGTGGAAAGAGATGAGCATTCCAGGCTAAGAAAACAGCATCTGCGGACACAAAGCATCAAGACAGACGTGCCTGGTATGGGGAACTCCATTTGATATGGCTGGAGAGCAGGATGTGTTTGGATAGTATTAAGAGGAAACCCATAGGAACCAGAGCATGAAAGGCCTATAGTCTGTGGAGAGAGACCTGGCCTTCATCCTGTGGGCACTCTTCATCCAAGAGAAGAGGTGCTAGACTTGTTAAGATGATACATATCAAAGACCCAGGGTCCCAGAATTCTCAGATTTCTACCTTTACCTCTACCTCCCCAGAGAGAAATTCAGATTTGTTCCTGGCAAAATACTCTGAATTATCAACTGAGCCTCTGACATAGCCTCTTGCATGATCACTGGGAGAGAAGAACCAGACTTTGGAGGGCTCACCAGGCTGCAGGCAGCCCTCAGTGTACAACGAGAACAGGTAAAGCAGCCTTTTTGGGTTCTTCTTGGAGACCCACTATTGAACCTTGGATCTCTTGATTTTAAGACTCAACTGGCAAATAAATTAAAACCCAAGGGAAACACATGTATATCACACTATTCCCATATAAAAGAGAAGGGTGAGCAAGAAGTTTGTCCCATACTCCTTCCCATAGTGGCTACTGACCATGCTTAGTTGTCGCTGTCCCTGCTGTCACCTGCTTCCTCCACTGCCTCAGGCTATACTGTGTGAGTAAAGTAAAGGGGGAACTTTACTTTAATGTTCAATGTTCAATGTTCCACTGGTAACAAGAAGACACGGGGGTTTCATTGTGAAGGTGCACAGTGATGTGGAGAATGAAGTGAGAGTTTATTCTGGGGTTGGGCGGGATGAACTGTTAGACCACTCCAATGGCCCAGGTGGGGCCCTCGAGAGGAACTCTGCTGTCCAGTGTTTACAAGCCCAGGTGAGCTTCAGAATCTCTACAGGGCTTGGACAGATCCAGAACACTGGACTGCACTCCTAAGTTTTGGATTCAGTCAGCCTACGGTAGGGTCTGAGAATTTGTATTCTAGCACATTCTATATGTTTAGGTACCAAACTCTGAGAACCACTGGGATTGCCTGTTGATTACAGACCAAATCAAAAACGAAGTATTTCTCTTGTACCTCCATTTAGAAAAAGTGATGTCACTTATTCTACAGGTACTAAGATAAAATGTAGAAAAGGAATAGTCCCTCACAGCCAGCTGGTATCTGTAGGTTACTAGGCACAAAAGGCTATTTTCACATTGTTTTATACTAAAACTCTGTCACTGAAACCCACCAGTCCCTACTTCAAATGCTGAGACTATGTTCAAGCAATTTCAAGGCAAAAGCCATTTTAGGGACAGTTTCCAAATCTTATCATACAACCTGAGCCATTATTGGCTTAAAGAAACAACTCACTAAATTTGGTTTCTTAGTGGTTCAAATTCTCACTATGACTTAATAATATTCAAAACTGCTTCATAAGACCAGACAAGTAGCACTGAACTATCAATTGTCACAAGATGACACACCTGAGGGGAGTTCTGGGTTTACAGCACATCAAAATGGCTGACTGCAAGGACTCAACGGTCAGCCACGTTGCGCTCCACGCACTAGGCTAGGTGCCACACTGAAGCAGAGGCAGCAGATGGAGGAGGTTAAAAGTATCAAGCATGGAACTATCCACTTTGCTAGGCCACCTCCCTTCATAATTTAGACCCTTCTGTTGGAGATTTGAAAATATCTTCTAGACAGATGACATGTTAACAGAATCATTTCATGGTTCAGCATCCTCTCAGCATGATTTATCTGTATCTGTAGGCACCAGAGGGCCCTATTCAAGAGATTTATGACCTACCTATGTGGCTCCATTTTGTTGTGAGGCAATGTGTACATTATTGAGAAACAAAGCAGTAACGTTTACTTTAAGATTATGCCATTTTTCAATTGGAAGCTTTAGAGCTAAAACATATTCACTGTCTTAACATTGCCTCTTCCCCACCCATTTCAATGCCCCGTTAGCACATGCTGAAAAGGTACCCTGGAGGGAGAAGGGAGAAATCTTTCTCATTTCTGAGCTGTTGGAAGTGGGAATCAAGGTTGCAAAACTGGACATGCAGTCCAATGTTGCTGTTTAGTAGACTTCTTTTTTTTTTTTTTGTACTTAACTTATAGCAATGAGACAGTATCAAAACAGGTCAGTAGGAGAGTTACAATAATTAATATATTGCATATTGTTGTCGTCATAGTAGTTATTCATAGTACAAGATGTAGACATGATATCTTGTCTACAAATTATTAATACAAATCTTTCTTCTCATTGAACTAAGAGAAAGTAGCTGTATATTTCTGGGTTGTTTTTTTTTGTTTGTTTGTTTGGTTGGTTGGTTGGGTTTTTTTGCAGAACCAGGGACTGAACTTAGACACTTGCGTTTGCCAGGTAAGTGCTTATTCTACTGAGCCATCTCCTCAGCCCTTAGTAGCTATATATTTAACCTAACTAGTAGAGCCATCTTTATGGGCTTCAGTTTTCCAGTCTGGGAAACAGGGACAACCCTTCCTTACAGCGTCTAAGAATTAACAGAGATGACACCTGTAGACACAATGTATTACTCTTGTGTTGCAAAGCTCTGGACCTGGCTGAGCACTATGAACCTGGCTCCAGTGGTAGTTAGAAAAAATACTGTTCTTTCTCATCTCTCACACCAAAGAAATTCAACTGAAGAAAGACTAAGGAGATAAACAAAGAAATGTACCAAGGATCTTTTGCCTAGAGAGGACTTGCTTTCCCTGGGGTTATAGCTCTGTCCCACTCCCAGTTCTTATCCTAGTCACCATCACAACTACCCCACAGCAACCATGAGGACAGCAAATGGTGGCCCTAATGACTGTCATGCCATAGACAACTTCCGTACAGGGCAGGGCAGGAAAGACAGGACCAGGACTTTGCAGAGCAGCAGACAAGCCAGGTTAAACAACATTAAGCTTAACCCAGGAAGCACACCAGGAAATGACATAAAATGAGTTTTAAAATTAAAATTAGATCAATTTAAAAATTAAAATCAGTTAAAATTGTCAAGTTTAAATATACTTTGCTCTACAACCAAGGTAGGCTCTTATTCCATTACTCTACAAAATCCAAATATTAATAATGTATTAGGATATCCGACTAACCCCAGGCCCTGCGAGAGTGGGGGTGAGCTTCTGCTCTGTCCTGCACCCGCCCACCGCTCCAAGCCCAGGCCTGCCGCATGAGAGAGGCCTTTCCCTGCATTCTCCGGACCTCCCCCGCCTGGCCAGACCCAGCACAGCCCACCATCTGTGTAAGAACTTGTTCCGCACTCTTGGGAGTCCTGCAGACCCACCAAAACACAACACTGGTGAGTGTGTGGGAGAGCTTCTGAGCTCTCTCGCCCCTGCTCCTCATAGCCCTCCAGACCCAACCCAAACCTAGCATACAGGCTTAAGGTAAAACCCTGTAGCTAAAGTCCCTGCAGTGAGACGAGGGTCAAAACCACACAGCTAATCCAGGAACAGATCATCTTACCAGAGGTGTACAGCAGGCCCACCTCCAAGGGCAACAACAGTAAAGAGCTGAGCACAGTAGCCAAACCCAGGCACAACTGCATGAACTAGAACTTAGTATATCAGTACCCGAATTTCATTAAATGATAAGGACATAATTGCACCAAATCTCTATACCAAAGGCCAGAGGTCAGTGTTAAACAAAATGATAAAGAAAGGAGCAAAATGCAATCTCAGGCTTCAAGTCTACCCATAACAAGTGCAGAGGCCACTAGCTCAGCTGAAATAAATGAATCAATACTGTTGGAAGTAAATAAACAACAGCAGAAAGATACAGAGGAACTCAGAGCAGAATTAATATCTGGAATAAAAAAAAAAGAAAACTCTGAATTTATAGCAACTGAACTTAAGAATCAAATGCAGAAACATATGGAGGATATAGACCACAAGCGCAGGCCCAGCAAGTGAGTGAGACGACCTGGGGCCCACAGATCCTGAATAGCCCAGGAGCGCAGGCCGGGTGAGTGAGTGAGATGACCCGGGGCCATGGGATCCTGAATAGACCAAGAGCATGAGTAAATGAGACAACCTGGGGCTCACAGATCCTCGTTGGACCCAGGGTGCAGGCCCAGTGAGGAACCCTTCAGTAGAACTCCCTACAAAGAGGCTAGAGGCAAGACCCACCCAGCTGATTCAGGAACAGAACATCTTGCCAGAGAGACACAAAGGGTTCAACTCTAACGGCTGCAGCAGAAAGAAGTGGAGCACAGCA
>NW_004524641.1:10066081-10085381 GCF_000260255.1 Octodon degus
AATGAGCTAAGCAATGGAGAGATGCACAATTAACTAAAAATAAAAGGAAAATGGAAGGGTGGAAGCTAAATGACAAGTCTCCTGAGAATCACAAACTTTCTGCACACAACACATCCCGCACTACCTAAGCTGCCCTGCAACTAGGAAACCAACACCTTTTAACCTCTGTTATCTCTGCGGCCCTGGAGCTCCTGGTTTCCATGTCCCTGACATGACTGCTTCTGCCCTAAGTGCCTTACCCCTGCCTACCCCAACCTTGATTACCAGTCTCTGCCACCCCTCACCTTGGTGTGAGAACTGGGCCCCTGGCTGTGCCTGAGAATTCTCATTCACTGATTTTGGCCCCAGCCATGTTATAATCATGCCCAAATACACAGCTGATGGGGAGGGGGGTTATCACATTTACCTTCCAAGTTCTACAGAGAAGTGCTTTCTTCTAGAATTGATGCCTGAGCCTTTTCAGAGTCTTGGAAACTATAACTGTGTGATTTATAACCTAAACTTTCCTGGTGCTCTGAGATTGAGGCCAAGACTTACAACTCTAGAAATGAATTTGCTTAACTCAGGAAAAACCATCTTTGTTGAACGTTTCCAACTCGGGGGAGATGTGGGGAGATGAGAAGGAAGCCCCCTCTCCCAAAAGGCAAGAAAAGGTCCGCACAGAGATGCAGTCCCATTATGAAGGCTGACCAATGGCCGACTCCGAATCACTGCATTCTAATGACGCTGAAGAATCTTGGGCCTTCAAAGAACAAAAGGCCTGCTCTCATCAATTATCTCCTCTCACCTGTCTTCATTTTCCGCCTCTCCACTTGACCCTGCTGCTTAACCTGATTTTCGCACTTGACAGCTGGATTGCCCCTTGCACCGCCCTCAAATCCACTTACGCTTGACTTTTGCCACTAACACTTTGCTCTGATCTTGTTCTCTTTTGAATGGTGACAATCATTAAAGGTCTCTTGTATGCCAAGTCCCCAAAGTCTCTTCTTTCTGATTTCCTTTACATTTAACCTGGAAATGCATGGGACAATAATACTATCAGGCATCTGCCTCATGGCACAGCAGGTGGCTGTACGTGACTCCCTCACAGCACCCAGTAACATGAGCACCCTGAGAATCGGGATAGCGCTCAGTGGTAGAGCGCTTGCCTGGCATGCCCGAGTCTTAGGCCTGAGCTTCAACGCCACACAAATTAAAAATTATGTCAGCTAGGAATCCACATAACTCACTCCCATTCACATACGCAGCAAGTGGCAGGCCCACGACTCAGATCTAGAGTGTCCACTTGGTGAATTACAGATGGCTACCATGGCTCTGTTGCTCTTCCTTTGGAGAGGTGGGATGTATTCTTCTTCCCTGGACACTGGGCTGGCCCGGGTTACTCTGGTCTGCAGGATGTGGCAGGAGCCATGCATATAACTTCCAGGGCTGAGCCCTAGGGATCCCCAACTCTGCTTTCATGCACAAAGAAGTTCCCTCTTGGAAACGGCCACCAGAAAAAGTCTTACTAGCCATGGCCGTGCACTGTGAGGAAGCCAGGCACAGTGGTGTGGGACACCTGGGCATATGGGTGGAGACTTTCCCGCCTTTTAGCTGTGACCATATAGCCACTTCCCACACTGTCCCTTCCTGTGTCCTGTGTAGTTATTCTGTGTGGTCTTCACAGCTGGGTACAATGGCTGTGTTGATGACGTCAGCTGATACTACATAGTGCAGAAAAAACACCATCAAGCCCTGCCTGAGTTCCTGGCCCCAGGCTCATGTTCACTACAACTTATTAACACCACTGCTAGTGTCATTTGTGACACTGCACCAGGTAACCAAAGTTTGATTATCACAGTGTGTGCTGCTTGGCCTCGCTACATTTCACTGTCTGCCCACTAATTTCTACAAGCCAACTTAATCCACTGTACATTAAGCCTATTTAAGGATGCAACAATATCGTTACCTCAAAATCATTTTTTAAATTTAAAAACATTTTGAGAACATAGTATACATAAAAATACAGCGCTGGGTGCTCTAACAGATACGAAGATTCAGAAAGGCCCAGTCCCAGCTTCACAGACCCTTACACTTGGCACAGCGAAAATCGAGTGCACAAGCAGCCTCTGCACACAAAGGTGCAAGCAAAGGTAGATGCTAGGGTTGGGAGCAGGTCAGGAAAGTGACCCCGGGCTCTGCCCAGGAGCCCTAGGCTTATGGATCCTGAATACATGGCTCGGGGCAACCACCTAACAGTGGTGGCACAGATAAGCCTTGAGTTCTGCCTGGCCCGCTGACGCTGTGCACAGTCAGCTGCAGAGGCCACACAGCCACTTCCCACATTGTCCCTTCCTGTGTCCTGTGTGGCTGTTCTGTGTGGCCTTCACAGCTTCCTCACACTTGCCTTTCTGCCTCCTATTTCCTCCATTTCATCCTTACTCTCTCTCCTTCAGGCTAAGCATAGAAGGGATCTTTCTAAAACACAGACAGAACTTCTGTCACTACTCTCAAAAGCAGCTAGCAGGTCCCAGTTCCTTATCGTCCTGACCAATGGTGCCCTGTGGCCACCAACATGCTCTGCCTTCAGTTCTCAGGGTAACTTTCCAGCCTTGTCACTCAGACCAGTGGCTGTAGGCCGGGGCCCATCTCTGCACAGCTGTTCCTGCAGTGCTGAGGGGTGACCTGGCCCCTCTCCATCCATGGGGATATTCTATCCCATGTTCAGCTCAAATGACATCCTAGGTCTTCCCGGGTCTCCTTGACCAAAATAAACCATCTCTCCTTTCCCTTTCCTCTGCACAGCACCTCACTCCGTTCTGCCTGATGTGCACTCTCAGTTAGTTACACAGTGGTGTTTCAAGTAAACTGAACTGCTAAGGAGAGAAGCTCCGCCTGGCGGAACCACTACATCTCCCCAGCTCAAGCCGCCCTCACGCACTACAGTGTTCATACATATGTATTCCAATGAGGTTATCTCATCCTAAACATTTACATATCTGCCCTCTGGTGAAGCCTGCCTAATCCGGTCATTCTTAGCTTAATCCGGTCATTCTTTGTCACATGTATGCTCAGCCCAAAAGATGAAGATTCAGTCCTAACAGTTTCAAACCATCCTACCCAGGATGAACCCTTGCCAAGCGAAGCGCCAAGCCACAGCCAGGCATGTTGGCCAGGAATGCATTTTTTTTTTCTTGCATGGACTACACAGTAAAACTCCACATAGTGTGTACACAGCGTGTGTATGTGTCCTGTGCATGTGCCCTGCCAGCCCCTCTAGTCACAGCCCCCACCTCTAAAACTTAGAAAACGCATCCTTGCCCCTCCCCTCTGTTTTCTATCCCCTTTTGCTGCCTCCCTTTAGAAGACCTTCGTAAAGGCCACACTCACTATCTCAAGTTCCTGCTTCGGTCTGCTGCCTTATTATCATGAAGCACATCACATATAATCTAGCACTAGGATAACCATCTCCCCAGAGGAAATAGAATCTTGCCAGCTCCCAGGACCCAAGAGCCCTCTCTAATGTGGTTTCCAGCCCAACAGCCCCATCAGAACAGCTCTTTCTAGTGCTCCCAGTTTCCTCAACCTTGTCAGATCCAAAGGTCAGATCTCAGTCTTCCCCTTACTTGACTCAGGAGCAGTACAGTCAATCATTCCCATTTATTCTGTCTCCAACTCTCTGTCTGTCTCTGTCTCTGTCTCTGTCTCTGTCTCTGTCTCCCTGTCCCCCCTTCTCCATCCCTCCTCTCTTTCTCTCTTCCTAGGCTCCTGGAATTTTCTTTAATTTTTCTCTTACTTCAGTGGTCTCTCCTTCTCAAACTCCTTTCCTAGATCCTCTCCCTCTTGCTCACCTCTGCACCTGAGAGCCGATTCAAGAGATCTTATCCTCTTTAGCTTCACCCACTGCCCAGGTGAAGCCTACTCGCTATGGCACTCAATGCCACCCCGATTCTGATGACTCTGGCATGTAGGTATCCAGTCTAGTTGCCTCCCTTGAACTCAGCTCCTGCATCCACTGCCTACTCAATTTCTCTACCTAGATGACAAATTTGCAGTTCACACTTAATGACCTGGAACTTGATTCCTGCCACATCGCAGCATCATGTCAGCTCCACCCACAACTGTCCCTCACTTGGAAAACAGCAACTCCTGTGTTTCAGGAGTTCACATCTGACCCATAAGCCATTGGCTGTACCTTCAACTTATATTCATAATTCAGCTTTCTCTCATCCCATCCACCTTTGTCCAAGAAGCTGCGTTCTCTCCCCTGGCTCTTGACAAAAGCCCACCCTGTGTCTTCTTCTACTCTCACCAGTCCCCTCCTAACACTCCACACCCCATGGCCTCCAGAAGATCCCCTTAAAGACTTCATGATACTTTTTGCTTCACACTGTAATGGCTTCCTGTCTCATCCATGGAAAAATCTGAATCCCAGTGGTGTAAAAGAGCCCTTCTATGATTCCTCCACACCCCCCCAGTTCTCTCTCTTTGGCATCCTCCTCTCTGCAGCTCTCACTGAGCTCTAGCTTCCTTCTTGCTATTCCTAACAAGTGCCACCAATTACCCACCCTTCCTTTTTCCTAGACATGGTGTGCTCCTTTATCAGAGAAGCCCTCCTCAGCACCTATGCCAGTGATGGTAAACTTTTTAAGTTTTCAGTAGTAACAAGCAGTCAGATGCAGCACACAGGTTTGCCAACACTGACCTGTACCACAGCAAGCCCCTGTCCAGCAGCTACTGTCTAGTCCCTTTATCCCACTCTACCTTCAAACAGGCCCCTGTTTATTATTTCTTTCTTCCTCTACAAAGTGAACTCCAGAAGGGCAGAGACTTTGTTCACTGTGTGCCTCACCCAGTGTCTGACTATAGCAAATACTTAACAAGTATTTATCAAATGATGAATAAATTAGTTTCCAGTATTGACTAACACTCTATTTCTAAGTAGGTCACTATTCACACACAAGCTCCTAGAAAACTGAAATAGTTTTAATTAGGAAGCTCTTGCATTTTGCCAAACTCATTTGGCAAAATTTTTCCCTGAGATCATTCTTTCTCACTTTTAATTTTGTGCCAGGTGAATTTATTTGAAAAAAAAAAATCCTATTCAGTGGGAGACTATATTATTACCTACCCAATGAACTATATTTTTTTGTTGTTGAAAGACATATTTAGCTATTGTTGAGTAGTTCTCTTTCCCTTCAGTAGATGCTGAAGTGCTGATGTGAATTTTGGAAGGAAGGGAGGATGAGGTGAAACCAGGAAAAGAACTCTGATGTCCAAGTACCATCATTAAGGCACCAAGAAAACACTCCCCATTTGTTCCTTTGAAGTCAGGGAAGAGCTGTAAGCTCTGCTAGATCAAAGCAGACCACTAAGGCAGGACCAAAGAAAGTCATGAGGGAGACCGGCCAATTTCCCCTACATTCATTTCTCTTGCCTTTGAATTTGAACTGGTGAGTCCAAATGTGTGGGGAAAAGGAACAACTGACTCCCAGCCCCTGGAATTCCACCCTGCGTAGAGGTTCCTAGATGATATCAGTGGTTTTATAAGTCTTTTGGAATGGGCCCTTATGAGATCTGTGGGTCAGGGATTCCTGGGCTACTGTAATAAGTATCATAAACTTGATGGCTTAGAGCACCATATATGTATCACCTCACAGTTCTGAAGGAAAGATGTCCAAAGTCAAATTGTCATCAGGGCCATTTGCCTTCTCAATCCTTCCTTTCTCCAGCATCTGGTGACTCAGGTGTTCCTTGGTTGGCGGAGGCATATGGTCTGCTCTCTGAATCTATGTGTCTCTGTGTCCAAATTAACCACTTGTCATAGAGACAGTAGTCATGTTGAAGTAGGGCCCAGCCTAAGGACCTCATTATAAGTTTGATGCTTCTGTAAAAACCCTATTTCCAAATAAGATCACATTCTGGGGGACCTGGCCCTAGCTCAGTCCTTTAAGTGGCTGCTTCCACAAAGCTGTCAGCCTCAGGTTCCTGGAGTTCAAACCTCACAACTCTCCCGCTGGCCAAAAGTGCCCTGAAGGCATTCGAGGAAGAAAAAAAAAAAAAAAAAACCCTAAGATCACATTCTGGGGACTTGGGGGAGGAGTTTAACAGTATTTTGTTTTCAGGAACAAAATTCTACCCACGCTGACCCTTCTCCTAAAAATGCTACATTCTGCACTCAGTATTGGGGAATTCACAGACCCCTGAAGCTTGCTCTCTGCTACTTACCAGCATCTATTTTGTATCTCCGAGCAAATCATAACTGAGTTCTGAGTCCTCAGCTCTACCATGAAAAAGCCCTACCAGACTTGAGGTGAAGATTCAAGGAGACTGGGTATAAGACATTCATTGTGTATAAGACAGAAATAAAATACAAACTCTGAAGGGACAAACAACTGTAAAAGATCGATTTAGATTGGATCAGCCAAATAGCTCAGCAGATTAAGGTGTCTCCCGGCACAGGGGCTGGGAGTTCGATCCCCGGCCTACCATGCCGGCCTTGCGCCTAGGACACGCAGAGATGGCAACTGAGACTGGGCATGGTGGCGCGCGCCTGTAGTCCCACACTTGGGAGGCTGTAAACAGGAGAATCATTATGAGTCCAATTTGGTAGTGAGACTCTGAACACCCTGTAGACCCTTCCCTAAAATACAGAGAAAAAAATTTTTAAAAAATCTATTTAGGTTGAAGCAAGAACTAAAGTTATTGGTTTAGAATAGCAGTTTCTAAACTTCAACAGTAAGAAATTTCTGAAAGTACAAGCTACTTGCCTTCTTATCAATAGTGATAAGTATTGAAAAATGAATAAGGTGAAATAGTCTGTTGTACAGTTAAGTTGCAGGGGTCTATCTTCTGTCCTGAAGGCTGATTAATCTTGATGACATCACACTACCTACTAACTTCATGCACAAAACACACTCAAGAGGAGGGTCCACCAGTCACGAGGTGGATGTCAATCCTTATTTCAAACTGCCTTCCTGTAATTTGACTTTTTAAATGATTTCCTGGCAGATTTGATTAGCTTGCCATTGTTCTTATCCTCAAGTGGTTGAGGAAGAGCTTGTCCTACAAGTGTGGCCATTCAGCCACCCTCTCTGTCGCTCAGGCTCACATTAGTAGAATTAGATTCAGTCTGAAGTTTCTTTGCAGAAATCTTTCAAAGCTACTTGCCCGTTCTGTGAAGGTTTATTTAGTTGGAACTCAATGGCATTTGCTATGTCACCATCTCCTGAGGTGCCCTCAAATGACAGTGCTTCCCAGGGAGGAAAAACCCCACCCATACATGTGGTGTTCAGTCCCCCTGCTGTGCAACCCCGGGGTCACTGTCTATACACCACAGCAGGAGGCCCATCTGGCGTTTGGCCTGAGTGAAGGAAGCGGTGTCAATCTTTACCCTTTGTAATAGGAAAACATAATTTGCTTCTTTATTTTTAGATTAAAAATGTATAGGCATAGGAATCCTAATACTTTCTTTTCAGTATCCTGAGGGATCGGTTCACGTTTCCTCATTGCAGACCACAGCGCTCTGCCTTAGTCCTCATTTCCCTCAGGTACGAGTTAGAACAAATAAGGGAATCTGTTTAGTAACTGCCCAGCCCAAAGGGTAAGCTTTAGGGCAGAGGAAGTATAAAGGAGGACGCAGGGAGGGCTGTGGGTTTGCTTCCTGAAGGGGGGGGGGGTAAAAGTAGGAAGGCCTATCTTACAGGAGGGATGGAGGCTGCTCTGTCAGAAGAAGAAAGAGGCTGACCCTAGTGGGGAACTCTGGGCACAAGCAGAGCTGCTGAGGAACCAGGTAGTAAGGTGTAAGTGGGGTGCTCAAGGGAGAGTTCACTTCCCTGCCTCTGAGTAGAACCCAGTGCCGCAGTACCTAGGACTGGAGCACTGGCAGCAACCCCAGCCAGCAGCCCCCCACACTCCACAGAAGTGCTCTGATGGGGAATGAGTGGGTAGAAGATATGAGTAGAGAAGAACAAGGTATAGGCAAAATAATGGAATGTAATGGTGACGTCAATAAAAATGGCCCTGGAGGCTGTAGATGTGGCTGAGTGATAGAGCGCTTGCGTAGCATGCAGAGGGCCCTGGATTTAATTCTCAGCACCACAGGGGAAAAAAGAAAAATCTATGGGCACAGGAGACATGAAGGCTACACCCTTGAAAATTTCTAAGAATTCCTGGAAAATATTGTAGGTAGCATCACAAGAAGAACAATGGACCCTCAGGATGCCCACACTCCAACCCAGGTACCTGTGAATACATTCGATTTCATGCCAAGGGAGCATTCAATTTGTAGACAGAACTATGCTCACGGAGCAGATGACCTGAAAACAGTAAGATTATCCTGGACTACCTAGATGGATTTAGTAGGATCACAATCGTCCTTACACTGGGAGGAGGCAGGCCCAAGAACCAGTGTCAGAGCAAGATAATGTGAGAAAAACTCAAGTGGCCATCGCTGGCTACCAAGACGGAAGGAGGCCTGAGCCCGACAATGCAGGCGGCCTCTGGGATCTGCAAAAAGGAGAAAACAGATTCTCCCTGTAGACCCTCCAGAAAAGAATGAAACCCTGTGACTCCCTAATTTTAGCTCAGGAAATCCCATTTCCGGTCCTGACTTTCAGAATGATGATAAACTTGTTGTTGTCAGCCACTATGTTTATGGTCATTTGTTACAAGAACAATGGGAAACAAACAGGTAGTGTGAAGCTCAGATCTTCCTAGGATGGGATTGGGCCTAAAGACAATGGAAGAACATAAATACAAAACAAGATTACTATGCACACATTGAGTGGCTTCAGAAACTTCCAAATCAAGTATGAGCCCTGACGTGATGGCCTCAAGGTTCTTAGCCTACCAGCACTAGACTTCCCATCCTCTCACTCTTCTGAGAGAATTTAGAAAAGAGGTATATTTTCCTTGATGTGGATGTGGTAAAGGCAACCAGGGGGGCTGATGAGAAATGCAACACGAACTCAGGAGCTTCCAGCCCAAGGGACAGGAAGCATGGAAAGGGGAGACAGGTGCTATGAGTCCAGGGAGCAGGCCAGGCTTCCCACAGAGACTGAGGGCCCAAGGAGGCAGGGACTGGGGATTCAGGTGCAGAGGAAGCAGTAAGACGAAATGGCCCAGGAGAAGCCTCCTCACCAACTGTTCCTCAGCACTCTTCCTGCCTCAGTCTGATGGTGGGTGTGTCCCCAAAATGCATATGCTGAAACTAATCATGAGTATGATGGTATTAAGAGGTGAAGGTCATGAGAGCAGAGCCTCCATGAATGAGATAGTGACAGGTGAGGGTGGCCTGAGAGACACCCTTTGTCCCTTCCCACATGCGGCAGCATAGAGACAAGGAACCATCTGTGCACCAGAAAGTGGACCCAATCGGCCAGTGCCTGGATCTTGGACTTCCCAGCCCCCAGGACTGTGAGGGACACTTCACTGCTGTTTGAGAGTGACTCAGGTTAGGGTGTTTTGTTACAGCAGCCAAACGGACTAGGACACCCTGAACTGGCCATTTGAGAGCTGGACATAAAGAACCAAGCCTAGAGAAAGCCTGGTAGAAGTCAAGGCCCATTTCCTGTGACCAGGGGAGGCATGGTGCCAGCATGCCCACCTAACCTCTGTGTGGGTTTCAAGTGCCCTCAGGATACAGGAAGCAGATGGGGCTGCGCCCTGAAGTGTCCTCCACAAGGCTCTGGCCCTGGATCTTCTCAGAAATCTTCAGCAACCCTATAGCACCTGTCCCAAATGGACTATAACAACCTCTTCTTGATACCACAAGTGCTTTGTTCTGAGCTGGAAAGACTAAAGGTTAACAATCCCGTCTTTTCATTCCACACTCCATTCCAGAAGTGCTAGATACAGAGAATGGAGAAGAAATTCAGAGCTCCTTCGCTACCCTGAGTTCTGCAGGAGAATCTGGATGGGAAGGAAGTTCTGGACTTGGAAGTCTGAAGCACAAGAAAAAGAAGGAAATTCTTTTGTACCCTATTTTTACAGAACTAGGGATTGAAGTCATTCCCTTGCACTTGCCAGGTAAGCACTTATTCTACTGAGCTATCTCCCCAGCTCCTCCTGTACCCTATTTTAAGAGTCTATAGGGCTGGTGAGATGGCTCGGTGGCCTAAAGCACCTACTTAGAACAAGCTAAGCTAAGCAAAAGCACAGGGACCGCAGTTCAATCCCCAGCACCACATGCCAGCCAGCCCCGCCCCCCTGGTGGGCTGAACTGGCCACACACACACTAAATAAATAAATAAATAAATTTTAAAAATAAAAAAATAAAAGAGTCTATAAGAAGATCAAGCCTGTCAGGCATATTCTGTAAGATTATCTATAGAAATAACAAAGGGGTGAATGGAGCTGAAGGCTGGCCAATCCAAACATATATGAGTCTCCTGGGCAGTAGCTCCCTCCCACCCTTATTGACTGCACTCCTAATCATGCCTTTGGCAGCCCTCCAGGGTGCTGCTAGCAGCAATGGGGCCCTAAGCCAGGCCTCACTGTATTAGCTTGGTAGGGCAGCCACAAGGTATTACCGCAGAGCGGCTGACTTACAACAGCAGCAGTGTATTCTCTTAACATTACGTATTCTCAGAAGGGCTATGCTCTTCTGAAGCCTCTATGGAGGGTCTTCTCTTGCCTCTTTCCACTGGGTGGCCCAGGTGTGCCCTGCCTGGTCGCAGCACGGTGATCATGATGTCTATGTCCAAAATGTCCGAATTTCCCTTTTTTTGCAAGGATGTAAGTTACATTGCATTACAGATCTGCCTTGAACAATATAACCTCATCTTAACAGCTAATATATGCATTAACCTTATTTCCAAAAAGGTCACATTTTAAAGTATTAAAGTTTGGTTTTGGTTTTGGTTTTGGTTTTTGTGGTACCGGGACCTTGCACTTGCCAGGCAGGCCTTATTCTGCTGAGCTATATTCCCAGCCTGATAGGATTAGAGATTAGAATTCCAAATATGAAACATATTCCTGTTGGTATCATCTCTCATCTCCCAATGTTCAGCCACGAGATGGGATGACACACAATGCCCTCATAGTTGCCACAGAACAGAGTTTATACTTTAGAATCATCTGCAGAACTCAAAAATACAAACTGCTTCTACATTATTATAAGTAAATATTTGCAAAATAAGTCAAGTATTTATATAAATGCTACATTGGGCCCCAGAACAATTAAACTGAAATCTCTGAGAATGGTGCCCAGGCACGTTTAAGGCTTCCTTGATTCAAACCCATAGCAAGAACTGAGCCCCCAGCCCTGAGTGAGACTCGCCACTGTGGGAATAGCCAGGCCTGCAGTTGGTGGCTTCTGTCGTGGCTCTACTGAGTACCACATGGAGAGGATACTAAAGACAACTATCTGCACAGGCCCACTTATCTGAATGCAAAATATTCTTGGTCACAGGTGCCGGCAGAATGATGACGTAGCAGGAACAGAACTGGCATCCAATTTGAAACCTGTTAGAATCTGGGGAAGGTCCCTTGAGGCAGTTCCAGCGTTGTGTCCAGAATGAAGCCATCACTCCATCTGGCATGGCAGCCGATTTGGCTGCGTGGGTATTGTTCTCTCAAACTGCATGTTAATCATACAGTGTTAACTGGGTTTTAATCTTACTGTTAGTACAGAGCTAGAGACACAATCAAATTCACTTTTTCTCCTATAATCTGTTAAGTCATAGTGCTCTCAACCTGGACAGTTCACCAGTGTTTCTGGGGGTTCTATTTGCTTGTTAGAGACCCCCATTGTCTCTGCCAACTGCAGTCTTTCAGGATTCCAAGTCAGTCATTCAGCATACCAAGTACTCATCCCATGAGTGACAGACAGGTCACCAGTGGTCATGAAACTCATCAGACATTTGAAAATATTTAGCAGCTAGGATGGTCAGCAGGGCCCTGCCTCAGGTCCCCAGAACATCCCCTACTCAGTCTGTTGACACTGGCACCATTCCCAGCACTCAATATAATCCTTCCTGAGAGGTGAATCCATAACTAGAGAATCCACCATTCTCTAGTTTCTCCATCTTGACCACTAAGGTATCACAGTAGAGTTTACCTAAGGCCCAAAATTCAAATAAACAGCCCCACTCATACCAGTCGTGGAACTACATCAAATAAGGAAACTAGTATGCCATAGCTTGTTTACAGTGATTTCATGCTAATTCCTAGAAATCACAGGTTTTTTTTCTTCTAAAAATTCATAAACTATGAGAGAGAGAGAGAGAGAGAGAGAGAGAGAGAGAGAGAGAGAGCCAGCCAGCCAGAAAGCCAGAGAATGAGAGAGTAAGAGAGAAAGAGAGAGACATTTTTGGAAACAACCCAAGACCAAAGTCAAGCTCACCAGATGGTAGTTTGCAAACTCTGCTCTTTTCCCCTGTTGAAGAACTAAAACACATTCTCCTGTCTCCATTCCTGTAACATTAGCCCTGTTCTCCAGAATTCTTCTACAATCCCCCACAGTGGGTGAGCGGCCTCGCCTGTGTGATCCCTCAGAACCTGGGGTATCAGTCCTCCCAGCCAAGAAACCTGAACTCGTCTGGAACAACGAGGTGCTCTCCTTACCATCCTCTCAGCCGGTTTGGGTTTCCATCTCCCTATTGCCAATGTTTTCATCCTTTCTAGGCCAGGCTGGAAAACATAATTCACTCTGACAGAAAAAAATGAGAGCATAATGACTCGCTTGAGTCAGTGACCCTCTGTACGAATCCTGCTATTGTCCCTTTACCTGGGAAAAAGAAATTTCTAGAACCTGGGGGAAAGGTGAACCTATCAAGTGGCAGAAAGGACTGCTTAAGGGAGGCAGCCAAGCCCCCATCACACAATTCATTGACCAGGCACAAAGCCACCACAAAAGATGAAACTGACAGGAAAGCCCTTTCAGAGGATGGTGACATTTGTATTTATTATAGACACAGGGACAATTGGGACTATGGCCAGACCAGTTTCCCCACAGACAGTTCCTAACAACAACACCCAAGTATGTGTACACATACAGGCAGCATCCACATCTCTTAGGAGGGCATTCACTAACAAAGGCGTTGTGACAATGAATATTAATAGCAGAGTTCTTTCCAACAGATGCAGGGTAAGTCGTAAGGCTTTATTGAGAAGTCACCCTTCATTCTCTATCAATTCCCCAAATCGTCAATCAATCAAGAGGCTAAACTTCAAATGATTGAGCTCATGGGTAGCTCCTTTTACATGGAAGCTTTTTATTGTTAAGCCACAAGCAAAAGAAAATTCTTCACAATACAAACACACCCTTGAAATCTTTTCTTTGGTAGCACTCAGCAAAAATTGAATGCTTATAATGTATTGTTTCAAAGCACTTGGCCCTCTTAACTCTCCTCACTAACACTCTGAGACTGACACTATTTATACCCTATTTTATAGGAAGGGACATAAAAATATGAAGTAACTTGGTCAAGTTTGCCTAGCTAAAAGATGGAGCTGCTGGTTGAGTCCATGCAGATGGACCACAGAACAGAGTAGCAAACTGATCATGAAACAGACCCAGTTCTTCACTCCTTCCTGTATCTACACTCAGAACCCTGTCACCAGGGTGGCAGCAGTGTTATCTATCTGGGTGGAAGACAACAAACCACGTCGAGTGTCACCAAGCCATCCACCATGGTTATCTGAGACCAGTCAGGCCCAGTAAACTCCGAGACATATGTATAAGCCCAGGCAAGAGCTACAAAATCACTCAGAGAACCCAGATTCCTGTGAAATAATAAATGATTGTTATCATAAACAACTAAGTTTGGGGACAGTTTGTTATACACCTGGAGGTAACTGATTCAAATATTCATGTTCAACCACTGCACTATATTTTCCCTCTACTTGCTCTGGCTTCACCTGACTCTCCAGAATGGGCAGCCCAGCCATGGAGCGCCTTCCTCCAGGTCTCTGCCTCAGCTCCTTCATCCCTGTCTTGCCCCTTCCCTGTCTAGTCTTAGTTTTCATCTGGAGTGGAGGGAAAGCCAGGGTGCCTCAGTGTCCTTGCCTATCCTCTTGCCCATCTCTCCAGCATTTAGAAGCTAAGTCAGAATTAACCAAAGCGAACAGTGCCAACATACTGAAAGCAGGGCAGTGAGGGAGAAAGCACCGATAGTGCTGAAAATCAACACCTTGTAACTCCGGCCTTTCCCTTCCTGCAGGGTGGGCTCATTTCTGACTCTGCGTGTGAATGAGGATCGGCAATCCCTGAAGCATGCTCCTGCTTGGCCACCTGATACCCCTAACGAAACCTTATAGAACTGAGCCCCCTCCCCCTGCCTGCCAGGATGCAGGGAGCAGCAAGTTGTACCACCACAGGAACTAATGGCCCCAACTGCTCAACTCAAATTGGAAAGGAGTTTGGAAACATGTCCCAGAGAGGAAACCTTCTGGGCCATTCCTGTCAGGAGCCTTCAGCGCATGGGTTCCCGGGGAAATGGAGTGTCAAGTTGTGCGCACAGAGGATGCTCTGAGGGGAAGGGAGCACTCACTCAGGGCATTCCCGGGGGACGTCGACATGGTCTACTGCAGTGGGATCTGAAATCTTCCCAAAAAAAGAAAACTCATAAAAGATAATTGTTTTTCTATTGGAGTATTTCAAAACTTTTTTTTGCTATTAGGCACTTCAATAAATGCTAAATGATGCTAATTCTCCTAGCACTTCTTTCTTTAGGAGTGAAGCTGGAATTGTGAAGGTTCATTGCTTAAAAGGCCAGCAACTAAGTGACCTAGGTTGGTGAAGAGAAACCACAACTCCCAGGGGCAAATCCAGTCTTACTGTGCCGTTAAGCACCCACCACCCTTCACTCATTACATTTCAACAACAATAGTTTAGTTTTAATTTCTTCTCCTTGTATTTCACAGCCTTAAGCGAAAGTGTCCTGTGACAATTCTCTAATAGCAAGACAATTACTGGTGGCTCTGGGCTCCCTGCTGCCTCTGCTTCCTTGCGCCACTGCAGAGCAGGCAGGAACTGCTGCATCCCAAGCAGGAGGGCTTTGGATTATGATTTAGGAAAAGTGGAAACTGAAAGAAGTCTTTACCTTAAAAATGCCAATGGAAGATGAAAGTTCACCCAAGGATGCTGACCCACGACAAGAGTCGGTTGTAGACACTGAGCCCCTGAGATGGTTCGAGCAGTCTCACAAATGCTTCAAAGAGTGACTGGCCAACGCAAGCCCCACCACTGACAGCATCCAGCAGCCCACAAGGACCCAGCCCATAGATTCCTAAAGTCAGATTTCCTTTCCTTTTCTCCACCCAAATTCTGCCCATTTCACGTCTACCAAGAGATGTGGAGAGAATAGTAGAACTATGCCCTCCTTAAGAGTGAAAGGTCTGTCTTATTCATCTTTGTAACTCTCACAGCCAACCCAAGCCTGAGTTTGAAGGAACAAATGAAAGGCATCCTAGGGTGAAGGATGTGGATGCTCCCAAATTCCCAGGGGCTGTGTTCCAAAGCAACTGTAAATTGATAGCTTAGAGGATGGAAACGTATTTTTTCTATGAGCAAATGCTATGGCAGTTTGAGTCTCCAGACTAGGCTGTAAAGCTTTATTTAGCCATAAAGAAAATCTAATAGTATACCCAAAGTAGGGATTGTCCGCTATCACACCACTTCCTCCAAAGTCATTGTGTATAATACTATTTTTGTAAGAAAATTCATTCCATCTCAGAGTGCCAGAAACAGACCCCCTTGTCTCCCAGAATCCAGAGAAAGCCTTTCTACTGGAAAAGGTAAGAGGAAAAAGAAGGCAGTGGGGAAGTGGGGGCTGGCTAAATCAACTATAGGCCTGGCCTAGCAGAGGCAGCTTGCAAGAAAGGCATGGGTATCCAGATGCTGACCTGGAGTACCCCAGAGCTTTGACACAGCACATTCTGCAACTCTTTAGTGCAAACTCTCATCTGAAGTGTTCCTCTTTCATAGGAAATGAAAGACAGCTCCTTGAAGGGGAGCCTGGTGAAAGAAGAAGTTCTGTGTTTGGGGTCATGAATCAATGAACAAAGGACATCCCGTGATCACCTATAATGACATTTGATTTCCACTCATCATTTCTTTAAGTGACAGAACACTGATGCTAATAAAAATTCTAACTCTCCACTTGACAATGTTGCTTTAAAATTAGAAGCCAGGAAGGATCCTGGAGTGAGAGCTTCTAAAAGGTCAGGCTGTGTCCCATTTGCTTTTGTATACTCCATCCATCCCTTTGGTGCTCAGCACGTAATTCACCAACTATTACATGCAATTGAAGGACAGCCTTTCACTTTTCACTGTAGTAGGAAAACTCGTGAGCACTAGAGTCAAATGTCTCAGATTCAACTCGTTCTTCCTCTGCAAGGGCAGCACCAAGCATTGGCTGCTGAACATCAATGGGCTTCTGGGTCTCTCGTCTGGAAAGAGGGCCAAGGATGTCACCTACGGAGCTCCTGCAGTCACTGCAGGGACTATATGCACACGTGAGTGAAACAGAGGTCACCGTGTCTGCCACACAGCTACCGCCCAAAAGATCTTAGCTATTATTTTCCCCTTTTCTGTTGAGCTCGTTGTCTTGTATTTTTCCCTCAAATTAGTTTCCCAGGGAATCTGGCAGACATGAAAATCAGTTTGGTGTAGTGAACTGAGTTGTGGTTCCCAAAGGACACTTCTATGAAGCACCTGAGAATGTGGCCTCATTGGCATAAGGGTCTTTGCTGATACAATTATTTAAGTCAAGGCCCTAGAAATACATTTGTCCTGGATTAGAGTGGCCCCTAAGCCCAATGTTCTTAAAAGAAACAGGACAAAGGACTGAGATACACAGGGAAGATGGCCATAATGATGGATCCAGAAACTAAAGTCATGCAGCCACCAACCCAGGAATACCAGGACCACAAGAAACTGTCCAGGCCAGGGAAGGATGCTCCCTAGAGGGTTGAAGGGGAGAATAGCCCCGTAGACCCATGCACTTTGGACTCCTGGCCTTCAGAACTGCAAGAGAATGGATGTCTGTTGGGGTGAGCTCCCCAGTCTGCGTGATCACCTGTTGTGGCAGCCCTGGGAAGCTCACACGGCTGAGGACAGATGACTCTGGCACAACCTGGATTTAGTGAGGGAAACAAGCTGAACTAGGAAGGGGTGATTATCATGTGTTCTTTTCTTAAAGTGAATAATACTGCAGAGAAAGTCTCCGTAGGAGGCGATGATGGCAGACCTTGGGATCAGAATATTCAGGCCAGTTGGACTTAGCTGTCTCAGCCAGAAGCATTTCTGTTGGGGATTTTGAAAATAGTCTGCATTTTCCCACAAGAAACGAAGTGGAAGCATTTAGCTTGCCAGGACACTCTGGGCAAAGTCAGCTGGGACCCAGCCTGGATGAAAGGACAGCCACTGTGGTACTCAGTACTTGTCCTGTAAACACTCACAAACATCCTATCTCTTTCCTGAGCCCCTCTGTGGAGACTGAAGGAGAATTTGTCAAAGACTAAGTGACAGAAAGATACCTAGCTGTCAGGAGACCACCATAATTATATATTTCTCTTAACTCTACTGGTCCTTCAATTATATCTATTAACAGATTTCCTTTTAAGGGAAAAAACGCACACAGGTTATCTGCAAGATCCTGCCTAGCCTCTGACGTTTGTGAATGACAGAGTCCTTAGGAAAGAGTCATGAAGGAGTTGAATGCACTGATATTCAGAGAAATGATTTCTACTATTTTCCTCTCTTGTAAATATTGGAGAAAAATAGCAGCAGCCAGTGCCGCTGCAGCCAGAAAGGGTGACTTTTTTGGAGCAAAGGCGTTAGAAAAGATGACACATGCTGTCAAGTTCAGCAAATAGCAAATGCTGTGCCAATCAGCAGATAATTTCTGTGTGTTTGCAGCACAGGGAAGCTTTCAAGTTCCACAGTATTTCAAAGACAGGTCACGAGTGCGGTGTGTGTCATCTTCCAACGTGAAGGTCAAGAGAAAGGAGAAGGCAAGCAGGGGCAGAGAGGGGAGAGCGAGGAGCTGCAGGAGGAGCAGGCCACAGCCAGGCAAGTCCTGCTCCTGTCTTCTTGCAGTGCCAGGGAACCTGTGTCATGGCCACTTTTGTTGACATCAGAAGCCCTTACCTCACAGATGACCAGCACTTCATTAACTCTCAGGTCCTCTATGATTTATGAAAGCCACTTCTTCCCTGGCCCTGTTAAGATTTTCTTTTCTTTCCATACTTGGTGGTCTGTATATCTGCACTAAGCAAAGGGCTCCAGGGAAGCAGCCAGTGAGGAAATTCAGAGGAGGAAGCCACAGTCCTCTGGCTCCCAGAGTGGCCCGAAAGGGACTTCACCACTCAAATAGAAAAGACACAATTCTGAAGCCAAGCAACTTAAAAGATCTTTGACACTGTCATTTGCTTTTCTCTATTAGGAAAAGAGAGAGGGAGAGAGATAGGAAGACACAGAATGATCCCTATGAAACATGAAAGTAAGTAAGTTAAGTGGCTTTTTTTAAATGTGCAAATGCTTAGTTTACTCATTCTCCATCAAAAGCTGCTCTGAGAAAAAGGATTTTTTTGCTCCCCAAAATTAAAGTAGGATATACACTCACACCTAAGCACACACATTTGTGTACACACGTACTTGGATAACCCAAACTGCAATTCAAAATGACAGTATAATTTTAAGTAAATAACTTAGAAAACAGAAACCCAATATATCTTCCTCTGGTTTCAGGGAAGAAGAAAGAAATTATACAGCACATGCAGATATATGGGAGAAAAGAACCGAAAACCTTTCTCCTTCCTGTCCATGAAGGTCAGGCCAGCCCAGTAGGGTTGTGACAGTGGCATATGTTGAGCACACACAATCACACTGAGAATCTGCTGGCCCATTACTGCTGACAGCCCCTTGTTCCATCTGATCATCACTCACACAAGGACAGAGAAGTGCTCACATTGGGGCCGGGGAGTTGGCTCAGCAGAGTAAGCACTTCCCTGGCAAGCTCAAGGGCCTGAATTCAATCCCCAGTTCTGCAAGAGAGAGAGAGAGAGAGAGAGAGAGAGAGAGAGGTTGTCACAGGATGAGAGGCTCACAGGAGGCAGCCTCAGCCTAAGTGGGTTTAAAGATACTACAAATTAGCTCAGCGGATTAAAGCACCTGCTTAGGCAGACCCAGCAACTGGGGTTCAATCCCAGCCTGCAGTGCCGCCCGCTTCCAGGTGCGCTGAGACCATTGAGAATGGGAGGGGTGGCGTGTGCCTGTAATCCCAGCCCTTGGGAAGCTGAAAACAGGTAGATTGCTACGAATCCGATCTGTGTAGTGAGACCCTGTAGACCCTATACAAATTACAAAAATATA
>NW_004524641.1:10085481-10094010 GCF_000260255.1 Octodon degus
TAATAATAATAATAATAAATAGACACTCCAATTACCCTCTTCCTGGGTCTCACTCACCCTGAAGCAGGCAGCAAGGGCTTAGTTATTTGTGTCTGGAGCTGAGATGGAAGAGCTGAGCCCAGTGAGGGAATTGAACTAGAGATCAGAGGCTCGGCTGGGCACACAAGCAAGCTAAGAAGAGTCACTGGAATTGAAAGGTCTGTTGAAACACACATTTGTCCAGTTTCCTTCTTAGCTGCCACACATTTACCACCTCTTACACATTTTAAACAATTGGTCTGTACAGAAGTGCATTTAATAATAAAATACAAATATACCCACACAGATGATCTCTAATTAAAAGTACATATGCAGATACTTTAATATATCTTGCTAGTCGGAAGCCACACTTTAGTCCTGAACTGTGGGCTATTGCGTTGCTTGGAAACTCAACCATACACACCAATCACTGCAGATCCCGTTTCTCATTTCCTCACATGCTGCATATCACTGGGCTTCTGCATTCTTTCATGCTTTTGAATGTTCACCAAACTATTATTTTTTTCATTCTGTATTTTAGGGAAGGGCCTACAGGGTGTTCAGGGTCTCACTACTTAGTGATTCTCCTGTTTAGAGCTTCCCAAGTGCTAGGATTACAGGCACCACCATACCCAGTCTCAATCACCATCTCAGCTTGCCTCAGGGGCAGGGCCGGCACAGCAGGAGGAGGAATTGAACCCTGGGCCCCAGCCCCTGCGCCTGCTTGCTTGCAGGCACTTTAATCCACTGAGCTACTTGGCCAGCCCCAAACTATTAATTTAAAAAGCCAGGAGCTTCATCTGCTTCTCAGAACACCAGGACCTGTTTTTGTATTTTGGAAGGAGCAAAAAGACTAACCCAGACTACAGTGGGAATCTGTTTTGGAGTAGTGGCTGAGGGGTTGTTCACATCTGGATTAGGTACAAAACGATAACATTATGAAGATGAATGGTGGAGTGCCTCATCTGCATATAAATAGACCTAATCAGAAATGCAAATTGCAATCAGTAGAAATTTTTAAAGGCTGTGATAGCTGTGTGATTGTGCAGATAGGGAAAGGTCAATACTTTATTGTTAGAGCAGTTAAATGGCTCCTAGCCTGCCCAGAGTCTTCCTTTGAGAGAGAAATTTGGAAAGTATAAATATCAATCAGCACCCTGGCTGGACGGATGGACCCAGAAAGCTTCATTTGCTCAAACTGGGGCCTAGAGGTGGTCATCTATGGCCCCATTCCCGTGAAAATAAACAAAGCCTCTTGTACAAACCCTGATGAATACATAGACTAGAAAATATACTTACATTTAACTATCCTTCAAACCGACATCTTTTATCATGATTTCCCATTGAGTGGGAAATTAAGGGATGAAGAATAAGACAAATGACTGATGGGATATTTTGTGATATATTTCCGTGCTGGTCTGAATGAATACAGCAATATGATAAGCATTTTTGCTTCCCCAAATTTCCCCAATAAAAGCGAAAGCATATAATTAAAAAGAAAGCACCCGTGTTTACACAGATCACTTAATCCTAAACTGCATTTGTATTCTTCTTGTGTAAAGCACCAAAAAGTGAACATCTCAGGAAAATTGGCGCGCTGAAATTATGTAACTGTTACACGGTTCCGTTATTCCTTGGGGTATGTTATCTTTCACAAACATCCTACCCTACAGCAAACTCCCCCTCCCCTTTTTTTCTAAAAGGAAATAAATTTTTGCAATCGCGCTTCTCAGGTTTGGAGAGAAATTATGTAGAAACTATTTATTGTCCCTCAAAGGGCGCTTTCTCAAAGCACCAACGAATCAAGGGCGCCATCTTGTGTCCTACCTTGGAATCTTGAAGAGCGTTTTCACAGGATGCATGTCAAAGAGGGGCGGGTCTCCGTCCCCCAGTTCAATGGCGGTGATCCCCAAGGACCAGACGTCACAGCGAGCATCATAGGAAGAGTCATACTGCTGCTCACAAGCAATGACCTATCAGACAAGACAAGACACAACACATCAATGTACTGCCACCTCAGGGGTCCTAAAATGTACCTTGGCCAATTCATCCCTATTCTGTTTCCTTGGCTATGCTGATATGAAATCCCAGCAAGAAGAAGATTGCATATTCTAGGCCTTATTTGTATGTGATTGATTTATCAACTAATACATTTATAACTTTTTCAAAGTGTCAGTCCAGCTTTTTTCTTTTAATTGTATTGCTCCATCTAATCCAAGATCAGCATGAAAAAAGGCACGATAACACTGTCCCCACCCTGCTGTCCATTGAGGAAAGGCCTTGTCACCTTTCTATGAGCTGGAAAATTCAACAAGAAGCACTAGCTCTCAGAGACGCCCAGCTACCACGCAAAATCCTCAGGAACGTTAACTGAGTCCTGCAGAGCATGGGCAGGAGCCAGCGCACCTCAGGGTCTCCTCAGGAGAATGGTGTGGGTGAGGCAGCAAGGCACAGCCAAAGGGGGATGGACAGAGAAGCCAGGGGTGTCAGAGAGGAGAAAGGCAGGCCACAGAGATGCTGTGAGCCAACAGAGGCTGCAGGAAGACCACTGAGGCTACCATGAAAGAGACTTTTCTTCTGAGAACACGGGCCCCCTCCTCACACCCCGACACCTGGCTCCTGGTCTGACTGGATACAAGCACAGCAGGACCAGAAAATGACACTGGGCTTGGGCCCCTGCAGAGAAATCTCTTTCTACCAATTTTCTTAGGGAGGTGGTGGGAAAAGGTGTCAATTCAGGAATGTGACTATGACAGTAGGGATAGGAGGAAGCCAGATGGGCCAAAGAACCCTGAAGGACCAGTGTCTATCTGACATGGAATCTGCCTTCAAAGATCCCTCCTATGGCAGGCAGTAGACGATGAGAGCTATCCAAGTGGCTCCTCAGGGAGACTAGATGGGCCACGCTCTGGCCACACTGGCCACCGTGCTGAGGACAGAGAGAAGTGGGACGTGAGGGGAAGGTGCAAATAGCTACAAACACTACAGCAGAAACCCAGGTGGGAGGGGGTGGGAGACAGGGAGATCGTGCACACCATGTTGAAGGTGGAGCCCACTGGATTTGCTGATAGGGCACACAAAGAGAAAGGAGCTGAGGGTGACTCCAAAAGGTTGAACCCAAGTGGTGGCCAGAATATAATT
The DNA here is from genome assembly GCF_000260255.1 of Octodon degus. Taxonomy (NCBI): domain Eukaryota; kingdom Metazoa; phylum Chordata; class Mammalia; order Rodentia; family Octodontidae; genus Octodon; species Octodon degus. Next base: position 10,088,641 of record NW_004524641.1, read on the forward strand.
GGTATTTACTGAGGTGGACGGACAAAAGGAGAAGCAGGTTTGGGGGCAAAGCTGGAATCTAAATCTCGGGTACTGGGGAAATAGCCAAATGCAGAAGCTGATTTTAGCTTGTGAGACTCACTGGACTTCTGAAGTACAGAATGATAAGGTAAGTGCCAGGGTTTGGGTGTCCCCCAAAATATCTGTGTTGACAACTTAATTCTCTGAGTAGTGGTGCTGGGAAGTGGGGCTTGGAGGAGACGTCTAGGTCTCAAGACTGCACTCACAAATGGACTCACAGGGCTCCAGGAAGAGCCTGCAGGAGTAGAGGGCTCTCTTCCACCTTCCACCGTGTAAGGGCACAGGAAGGCCCATTCCATACGCTCGCACCTTGACTTCTCAGCCTCCAGAACCATGAGAGAACCAGTTTCTGCTCTTTATCAACTACCCAGCCTCATGTATTCAACACCAATGCACAGAGACAATAAGAAGTGCATGTTGTCTTCAGTCCCTAAATTTTTGGTATTATAGTGATAGAAAACTAATGCTCCTGCTCTCTTCTGGCTGGCTCACTGGCTTCTCAAGGCCCGGCAAGAGGTGCTGACCGTCTTGCCCCAGGCTGTGAGCCCTTGCTCTCATCACTGCCCTCTGTCTCGCTCTCTTCTAGTTTCAGAATTGGAAAGTATTTTTATAGTTACCTTCCTCTTCGGCCTGCCCCCTCCCCCCATGTAAATAGAATATCCTGCCATGGAATATCCTGTCAGACTTTCAACACATTATTTTCAAATGTGCAATCAAACTATTGTTCAAATACGTCCAACTTTGGAGCCAGAGGCTATTCCACTGCCCCTAAAGGCCTCACTCTCCTCAGCCCCATCAGGTGAGAACCCATGCAATTTATAATGATCTCCAGAGAAGGCTGTCCAACACCTTTCCCTCCAGAAGTGACATTTTCAAAATTGTGGGACAAACATAATTTTAGACCTATCAATCAGCAGATGGTTCACTGTGCCTCTTCACAATATGATGGACCCTGTGTGAGAGACAGACAGCCCTCCCTAGTGGATACTGTGGCTGGTTGAAGTACAAAGTGAACCTCGGCCAATTAACAGACAGACTTGATAGCACCAATGTCCTCAGGGTGGATTAGCACATCCCGTAGAGGGTGATGGATCCCACTGCTCAGGATACTAGAGAGGGCCACTGCCAGCTAAGCCAGACAGTAAGGGGCCATCCAGTAGCCCTGGTCCATGACTCTGGGGACAATTTCAAATTCACTTGAGGCCATCTATAAGGGGACACAGATGGCAATGCCAGGAGGACATCCAAAAGTGAACCTGGAAACATCCTAACATTCCTTGGGTGTTGTCATAAAAGATTTAACAACAGTCTTTATCTAGTTTCAACTTCTCTTTACAGACACTATCTTCACCTCTGTCTGATTAATAGAAAAGCACTCAAGAAAACTGCTCCTCTTAAAACCCTGATTTAAAAAAAAAAAAAAAACTTAAGCTCACTCTCCCAGAGAAATTTATAGAAAATTACACTAAGCAAAATAATTCACAGATAATTATTGTGTAACCATGAGCCAGGTGGGGTACTAGGCACTGGGGAGAGAAAATCACATACGAAATTCAACCTTCCTAATGCCATGCTCTCCTTTGGCAGCTGTGGAAACTGAGGCACAGGGTAGATGAACAGCTCACCTGCAGTTACAGGGCAAGTACAGTAGCTGTCAGGACAGACTTGGAGCTCAGGCTAGAGGAAAGCCTAGTCAGCATATAGGAAGAGCTAACATCGTAAAGGCTATAGTCTATTAAATCACCTAACAGCAATGGCTTTGTGATCTCCAAATATCTTAGTCACTTGCCTCCTCTTTGAGGCATTGTGCCTCACTGAGGAGAGGTTCCTTGTGGCTCACATGTTAGGAGTTTCCATTCTTGCATGGTAAGCCATCTACAAGAGGAAGTGGTGTGGTGGAAGGGTCCAGAACTTAAGGCTCTTCTGGTGCATTTAGACTACTCTGTTGCTTATTTCAGGAAGAGACCCTTCCACCACACCAGACCAAAGCTGCCCCTTCAGGTTGGGCAGGAAACAGAAGATGAGGAGAGGTGCCAGAAAGCAAGGCACACCTCAGGGACCTGCGTTGTCTAAGGAGAGATCCCACCTCCTAACAGCAAGTCAGCTAAATGCCCCGACCCAGCCACCTTCTAAGCACATCATGTGGGAGACCTAAACCATAAGTGATCTTGGGGTACAGACCTAGCTCCACATCAGAGGTGGACATCCCCATGCAAATTATCTGGGCAGGAACAGAATGACTGGAACCAGAGAGGGTTTTTATTGCCAATATTGTGTAGAAGGTCTTATGGCCTATGAAAAGATGCTGGCTGCTATGCTGATGCTTCCGTTAAGGAAGATGAGTTTCAGCCACAGTACAATTGTTTGGACGCTGGTTAATGGAGCATGTCCGGTTCCTTCCTTGAAATGTGAACTTAAGGCTCTTCTGGTGCATTTAGACTACTCTGTTGTTTATTTCAGGAAGAGGAAAAACACTAATGCCCGGATTACTGGCAATATCTAGGCACTGGCAGCCTTGGTGCTCAGCGCCAATAGCTACTTTGCCCAGAGGTGGGCTTGAGTGTCCCAAATGTCAGCTGTATGCACCTTAAGCTTCCAGAAAACTCTTCTTTCTGAAGGGGACCAAGGACAAGAAACAAGTTCTCAGTAGTGGTTTTGCTCAACTAGGCCTCAGAGCAAAGGTCAGCAGTCTGTTTTCTCTGGTCACAGAGCATGTCTCGTTAAACCTCTTGAAGCTAACAGGTTCAACCCACATAGGCCCAGAGGCCTCCTCATCTCTCTCTTCTTCCTCTGCCTGCAGGTTACAGAGCGAGAGGCCCACAGTTTGATAATGAACCTGTTCTGACGTGAACCATCTCCTCATTTGTCCTGTCAACGGAGTTCTCCTAAAGATGGCAGAGAGTAAGCAACTGCCAACAGTGGTCAAGGAGAGACCCCTCCATCCCTCTGGTGACACAACAATGTTCCAGAGCTGGGCATTTTTATTTAGGCTTTGTCTCCCCCTCAGTGGGTGACTCTGACAAAATATTTACTCTCTCACCCCTTTTCCCTATGCAAACTGAGCAACCTCTTCTTTGCAGGCTTCATCTGAAGTATCGCTTATGAGAATGCTGGTTGTTCAATTTTTTATGGCATAAAAAAAATGTATAACCAATTGCCAATTGTAGATAGCACCAGTCATTGACATTGAGTAATATTTATCTTATTATTTATTTCCCTAAGACTTTTAACAAACTATTTATAGAGGGCATGATTTAATCCATTTTATAAAGGAACAAATTTTTTTCTTTTTCTATTTGATGTTTGTCTCAAGAGTGCAGATGTGAACGTTTGCCTTAACTTTCCAGGGTGTGTTTCCTTCTCCCAGGATATTTGTTGGCTCTTGAGGTTCTTCTCAACAAGTCAGCAGCCAAGGTGGTACCTTGATTCCAAAATGAGGTCCTCATGAGATTACTACAAGAAGAATGCAAGAAATTCCCTTCTCAACTCTGTCCCTTCCCATTATAAGCAGAGCCTTGGATAGCACAGAGCCCTGGAGCTCTTGTGTGGACTACTCCTATCTCTTTTCTCCTGCAGTCTAATCCAGATGTTCTTTTTACATATCAAAAACCTTGAGACAAGGAGAGGCCATTCCTTCAGGTTCAGGAACCCAGGTCTCTCAGAGACAGAGAGGGTGGTTCATTTCATTTGTTTGTTTGTTTTGTTTTTTTCATTTTCTCAGGGCCCAGGATCTGTAAAATGCCCTACAACAGTAGTTTCACCAAAAGAAGGTTTCACTGATGAGGCCCCCAAGAGAGAGGGCCAGGAACCACCCTCTCTGTCTCTGAAAGACCTGGGTTCCCCGACCTGAAGGAACAGCATCTCCTTGTCTGAAGGCCTTTGATATCTAACAAGAACATCTGGATTAGACTACAGGAGAAAAGAGATAGAAACAGTCCACATGGGAGCTCCAGGGCTCAGAAAAACCTAGATTTCCTCAGGAAGATATTTAACTTAAGCCATTTATCAAATTGTATATCAAAGAGCCACTGGGTTGAAATCTCTTTCAATAATGTGATTTTAAGCAATGCTTCAAGTAAGCGATATTACAATATGTTTTGCTCTCCTAATAAGTACTATTATGCTTTTCTCCCCTAATAAACAATTTACTAAATTAAAGTGGAAAAGGTCTTATCCAAACTATATTATTTCCCCACTAATATTTTAGCATCATCATTAAAAATGTAATTAGATTCGCTCTCTATGTTTTGATTTTTCACCTTACTAGAATAGATCATGCAGTCCAAAATTATAACCAAAGGTCGAGATTAAAATTTTACTCAAGTGCAGGGAAAATGCTGTTATCTCAAAAGCTAAATTCAGTTAAGTAAGAAGCAAGGCAAACAGACCTACAGCTATTAATCCTTGGCTGACCTTGAGCCCAAAACTGCAGGCAACAGACTGGCAAATAAGATGGGCTGAGAGGTGGGAAGGCAAACAGGATTCTTAATTTTGTTTACACAATCCACGTAGCATAATTGTTAAATGTTACTGATCATAAAGATTTCAAAAATATAATTTCTTCTCTGGAATCCAAAACCAGTGATAAATATTTCACTGGCAAATATTTTTCATCAGTTTTTAAACACCAATATCTGAAACTGCTACAAGCTGAGATATTGAATAAACAAATGAAGTCTCTTCCCTAGGATGAAATATAACTTGAAAAGAGGATATATTGGAGATTTGGGGATGACTTTGTGAAAAAGGATGTGGATTACATGAACTGGGATTGATTTTTTTATTCCTTCATAAAAGTCAAATTAAGAATACAATCGAATCTATATTTTCTACACTGAGAAATGGTCAGAAACTATTTAAATTAGGCTGTTCTTAACTCTCCAGAAAGGTCTGTAATTAAAACGTGATGTTCTACAAGTCTTTTCCCAGGTCTGTAATATTCAGTTTAGGTCTGTAGAGAAATAAAACCAGGTTAAAGTTAAGAACAGAACACAAGCTTGCACAACGGCCCACTCCCCACCTCAGCTGGTGGCAGAGAAGGGGGCTCCTGCTGAGTTTGAGGCCAGCACACAACTGATGTTTGCACCTAACCCCTTCCTTTTTTGTGTGATGACCCCTCCCCTGCACCAGGACCGAGGCCCACCCTGTGGAAGGCGCAAGCCCACGCCACGCTGTGTGCGTCTTTCAGACTCAGGAGGCTCCTGGAGAAAACGGTGGCGGAGTGCAGCCCTGCCAGCCTGCTCGGGGGCTTCTTCCCCTAGCGATGGGCGCTGAAGAGACTGACACTCCCGGTCCGACCCCCTTAGTTTA
>NW_004524641.1:10094515-10119236 GCF_000260255.1 Octodon degus
TGATGACACCAAGGAAATCAGGATGCCCTTGGGAATGTCATGTGTTCCTATCAGAGAGTGCTTCTGCTTAATTTTCCAAGACTAAAAAAGGTGTGGAAAATCCCTGGGTCAGAAGAGAGCACGGTAAGTCCCACTCCCCACTCCTGCCACTCGCAGGCCTGCGATGCCATCTACCCAAAGTTCCTCCCCTACCCATCCTAACTCCGACTCCCACCAGCCCCGACTTTCCCTCACAGTTTAGCGACTGTCCTGTCCGGCAAAGGAGCAAATGCAGTTTGGCTGGGAGGTGGATTCACTTCCCTGATCCTCTGTTTTCAGGACAGGCGTGACATAGCTCAGGCAAAGCTGGGCCTACTCTGGGATTCCTTTGCAAACGTTTCAAAGAAGGGGAAATGGCAGGTGCTCTGGCCCATCTCAGCTCTCTGGAAAAGGGCAAGAGGACAGCCCAGGAAGTTCCTGTGCTTGGGGAAGCTGGGAGAAGAGGAGGTCAGGCCTCTGCTCTGGGCCACACGTGCCTCTGCACATCTGGGGCCTGGCTTTCAGATGGGATCCCTTCTATACTTAGCCCTGCCATGAGGAGAGTGAGGACACATCACTCCCGCACACAGGGCTGCCCCCTCCTCCATGCTGACACTTGACATGTGACTCAACTTGCCTGCAGAGCTCCAGCTGAGAGGCAAGCCATCTCTGGAGCTGATCAGAAAAGGAGATCTGCACCCAGTTGTCCACCCCTGGCAAGGGCCCTTCCCCCACCCACACCCCTGGCATGCCAGGGCCTTGGCAGGACAAGAAGGAAATGAAGGCCTTCCTCTCTCAGAGGCGGACACAAGGCACCTGAGGGAAGCAGGGAACAGCAGAGGTCACAGAATCTTAGTGATGGATGCTGCCAGGGGAGGCATGTGGGCCTTCTAGAGATTTAAGCCTCTCAAATGAAACGCCTAAGCTCCCAAGGCCTGAGGGGCTCACTGTCTAAAGTCTATCTGACTTGACTTTTTCTTTTTATCCAAATTGAAGTCCTATTAAAATAACTGAGGTCTCAATCACTTAAAAAAAAATGGCAAATTCAAAACTCCTAAATTTGAATCCTGAGGAACCTATGCTTCCACTGAGCATTTAATTATAATGGCTTATAGTGTGTGCTGGAAAACTGCATTCTCCTGAACGAAGTTATCAGTACCAAGACGGAGTCCCTTATGTCTAGCAGTAATAGGATAGAGCCAGGAGGCCAGGAAGGAAAGGCTTTCAGGCATTCCACTGGCACTGACAAATACTGCAGGAAATGTTTCCAAATTGCAGTTTGCTACGCGAGTTCCATAAGAACAGCTAGTAACACAACATGAAGAGAGCTAGCCACCTGCACCCTTGCTGGACACTTGCTGTCTCTGTAATGAGTTGGGATGCGCCTCCGTTACCAGGTTCTCCTTGTTTCAAGACAACTTTACATAACTCTTTCTTCTGTCTTTAAAAACTCCCCCCAGCCTGCACCTCCATGATGTGCTTACAATCTGCTATGGTGTGCATATCTCCGATTACAGTCCCTGCTGTTTCAGAATAAATGTTTGGGAGAAGTTGCAACATTAAATGGTCTAGATTCTTTTAGCTTTAAGAGGAAATCAAAGGTTCAGATTTAAAGGTCGTGGTATGGGTGGGGGTAATGCCAACAAAGCAATACTGACTGAAATGTAGAAAAGTGTATTATTGTATTTTAATAATTATTGTTGATTTTTTATTTCAATATCCCCAAAGGGTTAAATTGAGCAAGATCCTGAAACTATAGATTCTTAGGAACATTGACCAAGTCATTTCTTTGAAAATAATGGAGGGAGGGGGAAGGGAGGGAAAAGGTATGGTGGGGGAGAGACAAATGTTGCATTTCTTTTTTTTTTTTTCTTTCTTTCTTTCTTTTTTCTTTTTATTTAGTGGTTCCAGGGATTGAACTCAGGATCCTGGGCTTCTCAGGTAAGTGCTTATTCTACTGAGATATCTCCCCAGGCCCTACATTTTTTAAAAGTATAGGAAAATGCTAAAGCTATCAACAACCCAAACACACCCCAATTCTAGTGCATTGTCCAAAAGCAGAATAAATGTTTGGAGAGTCAGTTTTCCATCACTCATTTTTCTGTTGACTCCAGCAAAAATAATTTCAATATAGAAAATAATGTAAAAATTGAACAAAACTTCCCAAGAGTCACATTTTATCTGGTACACGAGTGGTCATGATTAAATAATTTTCTATGGTATAGTAGTCAAGAGTAAAGAATTTAGAACCAGATATCTGGGTTCAAACTCTGATGGCATCACCTAATGACTTAGCCAAGGACAAAGATAGTTACTTTCTGTCACTTATTTAGTTTATTTAAAACAATGGGGCCACGGAGATAACTCAGTAGACTAAGCATCTGCCTAAGCAAGTGCAAGGACCCAGGTTCAATCCCATGTACCAAGGGGCTGGGGAATTGGCTCAGCTGTAGAATGCTTGCCTAACAAGCTAGAAACTCTGGGCTTGGTCCTCAGCACAAAAAACAAAAAAATAAACCTCCCCTAAAAAACAAATCAACCAAAGAAATACAGTAAAATCAAAAAAGAGCAAAAACAAACAAGGCAACTATGTGTCGAACCGGCCACGAAGACCAGGTGTGGTGGGCACGCCTGTAATCTCAGCACTGGACAGGCTAAAACAGGAGCATCACTGTGAGTCCGAGCTATGTAGTGAGACCCTGTACCAAATACATAAAAATCTTTTTTAAAAAACCCTGCCAGAGATTATTTTCCTGGAAAGACTGCTGCATAGAAAGTATCATAAAAAATAAATAAAATAAAACAATAAAGCACTGACTATGAAGTTGTTCTAAGAACTATGAGGGGCTGAGGAGATGGCTCAGTGGAATAAGTGCTTCCCTGGCAAGCACAAAGGCCCGAGCTCAATCCCTGGTTCCGAAGGGAAAAAAAAAAAAAAAAAAAAACTGTGAGTCAGTTCGTGCACATAGAGCACTTAAGTCTGACGTGTTGTAAGCACTTAATAAATGGTAAGTCCTATTTGGGAACCAAGTCCATTAGCCACATCTTAGGGAATAAAATGGTAATAATGACAATAGCAATATTTCAGCACAGTTGTGTTTTACGGCTTTCTCAGCCCTTCAACACAGAATGTCTCATTTGTCATTTCTCTCTGTGACAGCGCCAAAGGAAACAGCGTTATTGTATCATTTAGCTAGAAATAGCATAATTAATGAAGTCGAGCGGTTGCAAATACTTGTGATACTTCTGCACTGGTGTAAGCCGGTCGCCATGGTAACCATCTCTGTGGAGGACCCTTTGCCAGGCACAGAGAGACCCGTTTTGGGAGCCGTCACAGCGCATCTGTTTCCCTGCTCAGCTGATGAGCTCCTGTTTGCAGTGAGCAGATGGAAGTAAAAACAGGGAAATTTTTTCTAAAAAGAAGCAAGTGTTTGTTTTATCTACAGGTTTGTTTTCCGAAATGAAAACAGACCTTTAGCTGTTTTAGAAAGACTCCAGACTTCCTGCAGTGGTGGGAATGGAGCAAGGGCTCAGCTGTGAATGGAGGTGATAGGTCCTTTATGTACATCCTATAAAACGAGTCCCACTGTCCAGTTTTGGAGCATCCTGCCACCAGGGTACTACATGTTTCTGTTTTATGAGCTGCCATTGAACTGCTAGATGTCTTCCACACTGAGCATCCTACATGAATGCACCAAAAAGTGAGCCGGTATAAGAATTTTCTCCCTTCCTTAGTTTCTGCATCTGTGAAGTGGGGTTTGCATTCTCACCTTCGGTGAGTAACTGAACAGCTTCGCCATGCACTAGGTAAGTGAATCAGGTAGGATGCTTACTATACTTCCATAAACCCCACTTTTCTCAGCGGTAAAGTGGCGAAAACATCTACTCCTGGCAGCTATTGTGAGACGAAAATAAAAGAATGGAGTGTGAAGTGCCTATCACAGACTTGTTGTGTCAGTCGAGCTCAGGAAGTAAAAGTGTCATAATGCCAACCAACAGCGAGCATGTGACACTGGCACGGAAGGCAGGTCCAGTACAGCTTGCCCGGGCAGCTCCCAGCCCTCTAGACAGACCCGACTCCCTGAAGCCACTGGGTCATCTGGAAGCCTGGGATGCCCAGAGCGAGGGCGCTCTGCTGTGTGAGGACAACCCAGGGGCGTGAGCAGCCACCAAGTACCCTCCACAGCAGAAGTACAGTCAGCACGGATATGTGAGGACATGCCAGCTAAAGACAAGGATTCCTTTTGACACAGCCTACAGATACCCTAAATAAAAACAACAATGCACAATTGATTCCTTCTCTTGGATTTCAGTCATTTGTAAATTTAATTTAATTCTTCCTGTATACAACAGTGGGAAATGCAGATTAAAGTGTCAACTGTCTTTAACCCCTTGACGTCACCAGCAAGCAATAAACACAAAGTAGGCCTTTATCTCTTTTTACCAAAACATTACCTGATGTGTTTAATGCAAATATTGGCTAAGCAATACTAATATTGACAGTGGGCACAAGCCGTATTGGTAGTCTCTTAATTCAGTGGGTCACAAAATATGGATGGCAGTCACCAAGCCTACCTACTCACTCTGTGTTCATAGACACTTGGCCTGGCAGTGCCAGGGACTCCTCATCTAGGACACTGATGTTATCATCCTAATTGGCACCCTCACAATAAGTGTATTTACAAAGTAACTATCTGCAAAGTTTCCATGCAAATGTGGGATAGTATTGTTCATATTATTTATTAGAAGAACTCGGCCATCAGGAGAAAGAAATAAGACAATAAACACAGCTAATAGAAAGACTGTGGTTTTGTTGTTGCTGTTGTTTTTTGTTTGTTTTTGTGAGACAGGATCTCCCTTTGTAATTCAGGCTGGCCTTGAACTCACTATGTAGCCCAAACTGGCCTTGAACTCAGGGTGCTTTTCCTGCCTCAGCCAGCTGAGTACTGGGATTACAGGGCTGCACCACCACACCCAGCTTGTTTTTTTTTTAAGTGCCTCAGATACAGGCTAAAATCACTGTCCAGGAAACCAAAGAGAGGGAAGAGAGAGAGAAGAAAAGAGGGAGAGAGAGAGGGACAGGGAGAAGGAGAGAGAGAGAGGGAAAGAGGACAGGGAGAGATGGAGAGAGAGAAGATTGGTGAAGATGGTTGATTACCTCAGAAATTTGAATGATTTACTAAGAACAGTATTTGGAGAGTTTTAGTACATTGAATTGTGTTCTCTAAAATAATTATTAACAATAATAGTATATGTTAAAGTCCTAACCTGCATAATCTCAGAATGTGAACTGATTTGAGAATAAGGCAACTGCAGGTGGAACTAGTTGACACAAGGTCATTAGAAAGGGTAAGCCCCTGTTCCAATGTGATTGTGCCCTTGTAAGAATACCACCATGTGAAGACGATACGCAGGGAAGAGGTCCTGGCGCTCTGAAGGCAGGGACTGGAGTGACGTCCCTGCACACCGAGGAACTGCAAGGACTTCCGGCAAACCTCCAGCAGCTAGAAAGAGACTAGGAAGGACCTTGCTTGGGGCTTGAGAGTGCTGGGCCCTGCTGACACCTTCATTTCCAATGTCTGGCCTCCAGCACCGTGAGGTGATAAATCTCTGCTGTTTCAAGCCACCCAGTTTGTATGAAATGTTTACAGAAGACCTGGGAAAGAATGCAAAGACAGCCAAGACTTCAAACCAGATCAGGAGAAGAACCCACATTGCTTGGCTTGGTGGCTGACCACAAGAGCAATCCCCAGGGAGTAACGGGAGGCTGCATCGTAACCGTGCGCACTTTCACAGGTGGTGCGGAAGGCTGGAGTCCCTACTGCCATAGCTCGCTATTCTCAAGTACTGTGCTCATAACCAGCCCTCAGGGACAAAGCTGCCAGGGAGCTTGCAGCAATCCTAGTTGGGGAGATTGAAGAATTTAGGATGTGATGACTTTATTGAGCTGCTGAATCGACAAACTCCAGGGACACCTACCCCTCTGCTCTTACAGACGAGAAACAATTTCTTGTTCAAATTGTTTTGCATGCACTCATATGCTAAATGCATGGTTCCCATGCTGAAGTGTTTCTCTCCCTCTCCTCTTCCCTATAGGCATAGTGTGCTATGTATACATTTAGTTTATACAAAATTGTACTGATCTTAACTTTAGCTTCACACTTTCACTCTGCCTGACAATTTATTGCCCCAGAAGTCTTGTCTCCAAGTACTAGCACCTAAAGGGTGCCCTGTGGAATCCTTATCCTCCACTGCTAGATTGATATGGCTCTACCAGTATGTTCCAACTTTGGTGTGCTCAAGTGAAGCCTCGAACAGAAATGCCTGGGGAATGCTGACGATATGGTAGTGGATTTATGCTGCAGCTTCCAGCTGCCCCAGTGAACTATGTATCTTGACTGCTCATGAACATGTGATTGTGCAATGGTCACCTTCCATTAGCCACCTGCTTGGTAGTACAGCCCATTTGAATTAAAGATTGTAGCTAGCTACTCAAGCTTGTGAAATAAAAATGAAAAAGAGAATGTGGTTCAATTTCTCAAAACTAAAATAGGATCAAGGATCTCTGCTTTGCATTTTAACAATAAAAGGACAGGTTATCCACAATGGTTTATTCCACCAGCATTGGTATTGCATGCCTTGTTGCCGCATTTACTCTGGATCCACTTATTCCAGCAAACAGAAGGGAAGGCATATTATGAACAATGCACTGTGTAGCCCATCATAGGAGGACAGTGTTAATTTGAACCATTATTGATTAGACTTCTAGGGATTACACTTAACTCAAGGCATTGGTTACAGTAGAGAGTAAAAGTGTAAGGGCTGGAGATAACTTAGTGGCATAAGTGACTGCCTGGCAAGCTCAAGGACCTGAGTTCAATCCCCAGCACTGAAGAAAAAAAAAAAAAGTGATTCCTAAAACACTGAGAGTAACAGTATTTGTTGAATTGATCTGAAAAACGGAAGCTTGTTCCTGTGAGCATCCCTAAGAAGGGTAAAGAGAAAAACAAACTTTTTTGGAAAAAATGTGGAGGTGGTACAGCCCAACAGATCCTGGAGCACAGTGGCCAAGAGCATGAATTCTGAGGATGCTGACCACAGCAGTGAGACACCTGCCCCAGAACAGAGCTGTCCCGGGCCCCACGCTGTGAACTCCTGCTCCTCAGTGCACCTGCAGCAGCAGGCAGAATGTGGCCCTGCCTTTCCCTGCTGCAAGGGGAACTGCTTCCAAGCAGTCTGGGTGACAGAAGCTCACCACGAGGATGGAAAGATAGCTCAGTAGAATAAGCGCCTGCCTGGCAAGCACAAGGGCCTGAGTTCAAGCCCTGGTTCTGGGAAAAAAAAAAAAAAAAAAAAAAAGAATTATAGCTCACCACGGAGCACCAAACTGCCCCCTTTAGAAATACTCCACATGCTTTGGGCAACCCACCTAAAATTTAGAAAGTCAGAAATACCTCCTAGTAAATACACAAAGCCCAGGGCAGTCTTCTTTTTTTATTGCATCTTGTTCTGAGAACACGTTTGCTGTGGGTTGGGACAAGAACACCATCTTTCAGTTATGTCGCCCAACAAAGAGTTAAGTGACCCCATTTGAGTGATATTATTTTCCTTTCAGAACATAACAGTCAAAACCTACAGAGAAATTTGCTAACGCCATCAGCTGTGGGCCTCTCTTCAAAATGCCTTCCAAATCCATCTTATCCTTCTGGCTTCTTCACTAATACATTTATGTACACAACAGCTATTCTTTGAGCACCTTCCCATATCAAGCACTGCACTGAGAGCTAGGCAGGCCAAGTCCCCACCAGAGCTTCCTGCCAGCCAACTCATAGTGACTGGTGACAGCAAGCTAATGCACCGTGTGAGGCTGCAGTGGAAACTTAGGGACAGGGAGCCTTGCCTTTGGCTGGGATTCAGGAAGACCTCCAAGGAGAGCTGGCATCTGAAGAGAAGGAGGAATTTTCCAGAGCTCTGAGGGCTATTCCACATAATGTAATAGTACACCAAGGATTAAAGGAATGACATGTCAGAGGGTTGAGAGATTATGTGTTTGTCACTACTCTTGAGACATTAGGAACAGTAAGTTGGGGAAAAGTGAGCCTTGGATAGGTTGATGGGGGTAGAACGTGAGGGAAGAATTTCGTTCACCATCCAAAGGAGTTTCAACTCCATCTGACAGTGTTTCTCAAAGTGGAGTTCATAAGAGCCCTACGAAAGCTTTTTATTTATTTGTTTTTGTTTCAGAGACCATTGCATTGCTACTAACAATAATAATGAGAGGAGTAAAAACATATCCATTTGAATGGCCATTTACCATATAGTTTCAGTGTGCATCTTATTGTATAATGAAGCTGGCACTCTGCCTGCAGAGAGCAACAGCTGGAGGTCAGCAGAGATCCCCTGGCTGAAACACAGCCAAGTACTCGGAGGACAGGTCCCCACATGCCTCCTGCTAGTGGGCATGTCAGACTCACAACAGTCACACCACATGCTCCCAAGCCAGATCACGTTGCAAGGGACAATTGAGACTCAGAGAACAACATCATTTGTCTCATTTAACTAAAGCTGCTTCCTTGAATGTTACTGGCTTTGTAGCTTCTGCCTGATATATTTTCCCTTTAGACTTACAGTTCTATAAACATGTGAAAAGAAATTTTAAGGTAGTTTCATTTTTTAATGCCATCTCAAGACATATTTAAATAAACACTACAATCCTGGGGATTTTTCTTTTCTTTTAAAATGGGTTTGTAGGGGCCAGGGAGATAGCTCAGTAGAATAAGTGCTTGCCTGGCAAGCACAAGGGCCTGAGTTCAATCCCTGGTTCTGAAAAAAAAAAAAGGTAAAATGGGTTTGTCTATTTCCCAAGTACAAGGAAAAAAACTATAGGCGAGGAGGGACCTTTGAAGAAAATGTAGCAGATACTGGCGTGAAGCAGTGATGGTGCGGAGATCAGTCTCAGAGCAGACTGCTCACGTGGACAGACCAGAGGTGGAAAGTCCTCTGGGAGGTCTGCCCACATCTGCCTGTGGAACCAAATGTTGACCCGAGAAACAAAATGCACTGCTTGCAGGGCATGACTTCTCTAGCCAAGAAGCTCCCTAAACATCCATAGGTGCCATTTCCCAGTGTTCAGTGATGAGGCCAGAAGTAAATTCAAACCAGTGCAAAATGAAGTGCTATGTACACCGTAACAAGAAAACAACCAGGGCTGCCCTATTCCAGCTACTGCTAAATAAGGATCATTCCTAAGCCAGATATCATCATGGCTGTATTTTTCCAGAGAAAGTGACATTGTCAAATTTGTACAAAACCTGGATGGCCTTGTCAAGCATGATCCTTGGCGGGGTTGCATCTTCCAGAGGGACATTTTTTTCTAAGTGCATGAAGGTACTGATGCACGGGCTAGCTAGGACTTCATCTTGTTTTTCTGAAATTAAGTTTTACCAGGATCTCACCAAACTAGAACTCTTACAGTTTAATAAGAACAAAGGATTTTCACCTTGACAGTTGTGGAGAGCATATGACTTACCCATAAAAGGCCACAGTGCTAAGGTACTCAACAAGTACAAAGAGTTAGACACTGCATTCCCTGCTTACCTCGGGGGCCATCCAGAATGGGGTACCAACTGATGTGTTCCTCCGCAGGCGTGTGCTGGTGAGCTGAGCTGAGACTCCTGGAAAAAAAGGGCATTGGAATTCAGCAACTGGCAGAAGGCAGTGATAGATTAGATTTGACATGCTTCCCATAAAGGGCCACATAATAAATATTTAAGGCTCCGTACAGTCTCTCTCATAGCTCTGCTACTGTGAACTAAAGCTGCCATAGAAAACACATAGAGTAAGGCTGCACTCCAATAAAACTCTACTCAAGAATGCTGAAATTTGAATTTCATATAATGGTCGCATCTCAACATATTCTTCTGTGGTTTTTCAATCATTTGCCAATGAATATTCCTATCCATATCACTGTAAATTTGGAACCAAGAGAAAAATCTCAAAACTCTGATCAATCTAAAAAATAAAAAAAAGACCTTCCTATTATATTTCCCAATTATTTCAGGTGACTTCTTTTTTTAATAAGGGACTTCACTTTTTGGAGGATGAAGATTGGCATGCATTATCTGCAATGGAGCATCAGTGTAGACATAAAAAGATTTTGGTGCCTTATCTTGCCTAGAAGCCTGGAAACTTGGCAAGAAAGCTGTTTTGTCAAATGGAAAAAGAAACTGACAGTAACACTATTATCTAAAGCTCGATGTTGATGATTTGACTCTTAATATAATTCCAGTGTCCTCTAACTAGCTGCTTCTCTATCATTTGAGGGAATACAGTAGAAGTAAAGGTGCCCTGGATTAGGGTCAGAGACTATTTCCCATGCTGATTATGCCTTTTGCTAATGAGTGCAGCCCTTCCCCTTTGAGCCCCAGTTTTCTTGTCTTCAGCTAGGGATGATGACAACTGTCATACCTAACAGGGACGGCTCTTCTTGAGACCAAGCAAGAAGTCAGTTGTGCAATGCACACTACAATGGTGAGGAAATTCTTTTGCCAGGCAGGAGTCTAACATAGCCCTTCTCTGATGTGGGCATAGCACACCCAGAGAGCACCCAGAGGTGGGCAACAGACAGAATCTTGAGTCCTTACCTGCTGTTCACTAAAGGAATGACTTGCATTTTTTGGTGACATATTCAAGGTCATAAAAGCCCTTTTTTTCTTTAAGCTATGACTCTTCTCTTGGGCCTACAGATGTCCAAATGTAACTATCAAAAGACTACAGCTTGACCTTTATTTTCATTTTGCATCCTTTGCTACTGTACATTTTGGGAGTATTTCTTCTCACTTCTGTACAAGGTTATGTTGATCATTTAGGAAGCATTTTGTCAAGAGATACCCCCAACAGGTTGGTCCGTCCTGAAATTGCATGGTCTCAAACCCCTTCAAGACTGAGAACACCAAGATAAGAGGTTTATGGAACATTCAGCTATACCCAGCAGCTACTAGCCATTGTCCTCAGCCTGTGACCATGTGGATTCCAGGAAAGACAGAGCCTCCCATCCCTGAGACCACAACAGCTGCAGACAGTCCTTGCCTGGAAACTGAACCACCCCTCAGCCATGAGGACTTCAGGGCTACAACACCTGCTCTGAGATGATAACTGGATTCTAGCCCACAAGCTAATCCTTGAAAGGGGGGCTTCCACCCTCATGAGTGGGTCAGTCTGAATGCCCCTCCATCTACCTAAGCTAGAGTCTTTTCCTATCTTCCCTCTAACTTTCCAATTAAAGCTTTTTTCCTGTAAATCTGCACTTTAATTTTAATTTCCAATTCTACTAAAGCAGACTCATGCTAGCTGGTCATACTATTGATGACAAAAACACACAAGCCTGAACATTGTGTTTTTGTTAGTTAAGAATATCAGGCCTTGAGAGCATCAGGCTGAATTTGTCAAGGACCCAGAGGACGCTTGTTGTGTTAGCTGCCTGCACTCTCTTTATCAGAAAGATGGGAGTCTCAAATTCCTGGGTTCAAGTGATCTCCTAATTGGGACTAAAAGCACATGTCCTTGCACCAACAAGAGGCCTCTTTAAACTCTTATTTGCCACAGATAATTTCCCATTTTGTCAAATCCTCCACTATAATTTTGGTAAAAACAACTATATCTTTCTGTTTTGAATTTCTAGAACTTTCTTTTGTAGCAACTAAATGTTCAGGAACCATCAACTAGAAAGATTAGGAATGGAACCCACAGGGAAATCATAAAAGTGATGAGTAGCTAAATCAATAATAATCCATATTCTCAATGCTTCTAGATTAGTTTCCCACTCGATACATTTATTGCCCATAAGACCAAGTGGGAAACACATCTCTACTATACTTACAGCATATTACTGAAGCTATAGGAGCACAAACCTTGAACAAAGAGCCCCCTCTGCTATTTTTTTGCTTGTACCTTAGAAAATAGGCCAATATTCATAGAGTAACTTCATTTATTTGTGAATAATTTCTTCTGTACAAGTGATTCACTTACACATTTTTATACCTAACACTTTCTCATCAATAAAACAATGAATATTCAACCTTATCAGTCTTGGTTTCGTTTTTATTTTTCACCGTGATGATACTGATAATGTTTTGAAATGTTTCTCTAAATGTTTTCTCATCATTTATAAAAATCACTGTCAAGTACTAACTACTATTGAACTCGTTTAGAAGATTAACTGATTCCATAAACCTAAAAGGAAAGCCAAATGGAAATCCTCTGGTGTGCGTAAGACCACTATTCCAGTGTTATGAGAAGATGTGCCACAGTCCTCCAGCCGCAGGTAATCCAGTGCGGTTGCTCTCCTCCTTCCACTTCCCAGTTTCCAGTTCGACCTGCCTCACATGTCACAGCAACAATCACCATTCAAATACAGTGATGTTAGCAGCCAGACCCAAAGGACTATTTTGCCTTCTGCTCCTTGGGAATAAGCATGCCTAAGGCTAGTGAAAGCCATTAAAAGGCCAAACTGACTTCTCTTTTCATATGCAAAAGAAGATACGACAAAATGTAAATTATAGACAATTGCCCTGAGACGTGAAATAATTCTCTCCAGAAACCCAAAGAGGTTTTCCATCAACTTCTTCTTCTGCAACACTTTTATTTTCTATCTTTAATAAAATTGCTTCTAAAGCTGAAAATAGATTTACTAACAGCATGTCCTAGGGTGATCCATCTGCTAAGCCCCCAACTCCCCAACCTATGTTTGCCTGGAAAAGTCCCTCAGCCTGTGCTGTAGCAGAGGCCCCAGTTTTCTGAGACTGCAATAAATTGTCCCCTTTGGCTAAACTGCATACATCAAGAAAACAAACGACATGCAGTCATTACCAAAGTCAACGAGCTTAACTCCTCCTTCTGTTGTCAGAAGAATGTTATTCCCCTTCACATCACGGTGGATGATTCGGTTGTTGTGCAAATGTTGAAGGCCCTGTGTGGTGCCCACCACCACCGCACACCAGGAAAGAAAAAGAAAGGAGAAATTGACACGCTTATTTTAAAGTAATTACCCTACTACTAGAAAGTGCAATCCAAGTCTACATTCTGCTACATCTTCCTGCTATTAATTATGCCTGCATATTGCGAGGTAGTTCCCCATCATTAATACGCAATGAGGCTCCAAGCAGTTTACAAATTGCCCCCTCTGCTGTCATCAACCCAGCTCTAAGGACGTTCTTACCAAGAGGGCTCCATACAAGATGTAAGAGATCACTGCTTCGTCCAACCGCTGGCCACTCCTGAGCAGGCCTTTCACAAGGTCAGTGACAGAGCCCCCATTGCACAGCTGCAGGAGAAGGTGCCACCCAGCAGAGAGAGCAGCAGGGGTCAAAAGGAAAGAAAAAGAAAGGCCAAAGTTCATTGATTACACACTCCATATAGTACATTTGCAGACCATAAAACTCCAACTTGGAATAATTAGACTTCAAATTTCTATTAGCCAGCCAGTCCAACTCTTTGTATGTGTGTTCAGTCTGTATTTAAGGTGGTGATTTTTTTCCCCTTTTTTGTGGGGAGGGGGGTACTGGGGATTGAACTCAGGACTTTGCACTTGCCACACAGGTGCTTAAGCCACTGAGCTATCTCCCCAGCCCCAAGGTGGTGATTTATAAACAAAAGTATACACCCAAAACACTATTATTTAGTTATCTGAAAGAAAAAGCCCATCAGTAATCATGGTGACTTATTGAATCATCTTCATTTAATGTGACTATTATCTATATTTTTCAAATGTGCATTTTGAGCATAAGTAAGGACCAGAGAAAGCAAGATGGATGCCCTTCATATCTGACAGAGAATGAGTTTCAGTGATTTCAAACCTTCCTGCCTCCTGTATGTGCACTCTAGGCACCAGGCAATAGCTCTTCCTAGAGTTGCCAGTGTGCCTCAGGTTTATGGGGTCAGGGGTTCTATCATAGGCATATGGTGTGTCCTACTCAGGTTTAGACTTTGGTTCTTTCTCTCTCTCTCCCTCCTACCTCCTCCTAGAAATTTAAAACACTGTGTAAGTGATTATATTTTGCATCGTTGTTCTTCGCTGTATATTGTACATCACTGAAGCGTGAGTCCATAAAGCAGGTATACTATACTTTCTCAGCAATTTTGAGGGCTTTCAAGGATAATTTTTAGTAGCTCCAGGAGTCCCTGGTTTGAGTTTCCATAAGCCATCTTAAATTCAGATACTAAACTATTTGAGCAAGGTGTGGAAATGTGCTGAACTTGCAGGCAGCTTATTAGGGTGCATCTTGAGTTTTTCTGGGGAGACAATTCAGAGCATTCATCAGATTCTGAGAGCCATCCTTGACCTCATACAGGAATGAACACACACACACACACACACACACACACACACACACACACAGAGGTTACTCTTGGCACTTTTTCTGCAGTTTGGGAAAGCGTTAAGTAATGAATAGCAGGTAGTTCCTCCAGGTTTTCACTACTGGAGCCAAGGAGTTTTTCTTACTCCAGGGTAACTGAGAAGCACAGATTCACAGCCTTCCTAAAACAGACAACTCTTGAAAAAATCCATTCCTACTCCTCTGTCTTAAGTGCCTTCCTATTTTGTCTTCCAGAAGGTTTGATGTTTCTGTTTTATTTATTTTAATGTATTTTAGTACAGGGTCTATAGGGGCTCACTACACAGATTGGACTCGTGATCCTCCTGTTTTCTGCTTCCCAAGCCCTGGGATTACAGGTGAAGCCACCATGCCCAGTCTCAATCACAACCTCAGCACACCCCGGGGGCAGGGCCTGCACAGCACACCAGGGATGGAATCCTGATGACTGTTCTCTGCCTAAACAGGTGTTTTAGTCCACTGAGCAATTTGGCCAGCCCGATGTTTCCATTTTGATGCTTAGATCTTTGATCTGTTTTGCTTTTAATTTAGTATCTGATCAGAATTAAAGTCAGTCTCAGTCTTCTACAAATAGATAACCTGTTTTCCCAACACCACTTGTTGAATAGGCTACTTTTCCTCCAACATATGCTTTTAGACCTTCTGTCAAAGACCAGACAGTTGAACGTGTCTGGGAAGGTTTCTGTACCCTCAATTCTGTTCCACTGATATGCATCTGCGCTTACTGCAGCATCGTGCCATTTGCATCACCACTGCTTTGTGGTATAGCTTGAAGTCTGGTATTACTATGCTCACTGCTTTGCTCTTATTGCCCAAAATTACTTTTGCTATCCGGGGTCTCTTCTGGCTCCATAGCAATTTTAGGATTGTTGTCTCTAGATCTGTAAAGTATGCTGTTGGTATCTTGAACGGGACTGCACTGAATCTTTGTCACAGTTTTGGAAGTGTGGCTATTGTGAAACTATTAGCTCTGCCTATCCTGGAGCAGGGAACACTTTTCTGTTTCTGATATCCTCTTCAATATCTTTGTTCAGAGTACTGTAATTTTCTGTGTAGAGGCCTTTCACTTCTTTGACTACGTTAATTCATAAGTATTTCACTTTTCTCAAAGCTACTGTGAATGGCATTGTTCTCATCATTTCCTTTTCATCCCATTCATAGCTGGTGTACACAAATGCTAAAAAAAAATTGTGTTGATCTTGCATCCTGCTACTTTGCTGAAGTTGGTAATTAATGCTAAGAGTTCTTTGGTGGAGTTCTTTGGATCTTCAATGCAGAGTATTATGTCAGCTGCAAATACTTATAATTTGGGTGCTTCCTTTATTTTTTTATTTTATTTTATGTATCTAATGCAGGGTCTCACTATGCAGCTCAGACTCATAGTGATCCTCATGTCTCAGCCTCCCCAGTGCTGGGATTACAGGCATGTGCCACCATGCCCAGTTTCAGCGGCTGGCTTGGCGTACCCAGGGTGGGGCTGGCACAGCATGTGGTGCCAGAAATCGAACCCAGGTCCCTGGAAGACACTTAAACCACCAAGATATCTCCCCAGTCTGAATGGTACCTTCCTTATACATATGCTTTTTATTTCTTTCTCTTGCCTAATTGCTTTAGCTAATGTTTTGAGTACTATGTTAAATAGCAGAGGTGACAGAGGATATCATTGTCTTGTTCCTGATTTTAGGGGAAATGTTCTTAGTTTTTCCCCATTTAGTATATTGTTGGTCAGGGCCGGGGGGGATGGTTCAGTGGAATAAGCACTTCCCTGGCAAGCGCAAGGGCCTGAGTTCAATCCCCGGTTCCACAAAAAACTTAGTATATTGCTGGCTCTTGGATTGTCATAGATCACCTTTATCATATTCAAGTATGGTGCTTCTATACTTGTTTTCTTCAAGGCTTTTATTGTGAAGAAGTATGGGATTTTGTCAAGAGCATTTTCTGCATCTTTTGATATGTTCATGTGGTCTTTCACTTTGCTCCTCTTTATGTGATACATTTATAGACTTCCATATGCTGAAACTTCCTTACACCTCTGGGATGAAACTTACTTGATCATGGTGTATCAGTTTTTTGGTAGTGTGCTGCCTTCTATTTCCTAAGAGCTTGTTGAGGATTTTTGCATCTATGTTCATTAAAGATATTGGCTGGGCTTGGGGAGATAGCTCAGTAGAACGAGTGCTTGCCTGGGAAGTACAGGGTCCTGAGTTCAATCCCCGGTACCACAAAAAAAAAAAAAAAAAAGATAATGGCCCATAGTTCTCTTTTTCACTTGGAGCTTTATCCAGTTTTACACAGGAAATAGCAGCAAGAATCAATACATGGGATTATATCAGACTAAAAAGCTGATGTACAACAAAGGATTCATTAGCAGAGAGAAGAGACAACCTACAGAATGAGGAGGAAATTGCCAGCTACTCAAAATTGAAGACTCAGTCAAGACATGGGTTAGAGAAACAAACAGATACTTCACAGAGAAAGAAATACAAATAATCAACAAAAGTATGAAAAATGTTCAACATTTATGGCTATTTAATGTAAATTAAAACAATACAAATATTCTACCTTACTCCAGAAAGAATGCCAGTCATTATAAAATCAAACAATAACAAGTACTGATTGGTGAAAAAGGAAGGCTCCTGCATTGTTAGTGGGAATGCAAACTAGTCCAACCATTGTAGAAATCAGTATGGAGATGGCTCGAGGAACTGAAATGAGACATTCCATGTGACCCAGCTCTCCTCCTGCTAGATGTCTTCTTGAAAGAGCTTAAGTCATCACACTACACTGATACTCACATACTCATGTTTATAGCAGCATGTTCCTAATAGCTAAATCCTGGAAGCTGCCTGTGTAGCCACCAACAGATGACTGGATCAACACAGTGTGGTATTTATATATAATGGAATACTACTCAGCCAAAAAGAGTGACAAATTTGAGGCATTTGTAGGAAAATGGATGCAACTGGAAAATACAATGTTGTGTGAAATAAATGGGATACACAAGCTTAAATACCATACGATATCTATCATTTGAGTCAGGCATAGTACAAACAAAAAATATGATAAAGGATGGATAGAAAGGGCCAGGGGACAGGTCTCATCCAGTAGTAAAATGGTCTGAGAGATAAAGGAGAAAAGCAAGAGGAAGGGGAATAAAAGAAATAAAGGTATGCCATGTACAGGAACCTTGTAAGCTTAATCAATGCAAACTATATAAGGCATACACATGCCAAGACAAACACTATCAACAGATATGAAAAAAATGATTGGGGAACCAGAAGAGAGGGGATTGGGGGAGGGAAGGTGAAGGAGAAAAAAAAACTGTAATATCAACATGTAACCATTTCCCAAGATGATTGTAAGATGAATGATTTACAAATATGAAAATACATTTCTAAAAGATTAAAACAGATAATACTTCACCAAAAAAAATAATACTTTAGGTGATGCTAACATTTTACTCTAACATTTTAATAAAGGATGAATAGATCGTTTTATTTGATGTGGGTACTATGACTTTATATAGGTTAACAATCAGGATACCCTGCAATTGAATTTACCGATGTTCTATCATTTCAATTGCTCATAAGTAATGGTATCTAACAGAGAATTAGAGAATTTTAAAAATTAGCATAACATTGCTGTAGCTCGGGAATAATTTAGGAAGGACCCAAAAAGTAGTGAAATACATTGAAAACTATGAATATCCCATGAGTCTGGGACTATATTAAGTGACATTAGACGCTACTGTCTGGTGACTCAACACTAATGGCTCTAAAGTCCCTTGTGTGGAGTGGTGATGTCATGTCTACTATATTTCAGATGCTAAGTATTCCACAAAGGCCCACATGGTAAAGGGTAGGCCACACAGTGGCACTTTTAGGAGAAGAGGCCTTGTGGCAGGTCTTCAGATCACTAGGCGTGTCCTTAAACTACCAGGACTGGGAGCCTGACCTCTTTCTTCCATCTTTCTTTTTTGCTTCCTGCCACGGAGTGAGCAGCTTGCCATGGGCACCCACATCAGAGGCCTAAAAGATGGGTCTGCCTACTCATGGACCAAAAGCTCTAAAACTATGAGCCAAGTAAGCCTTTTTTTTAATGAGTTAATTATCTCAGATATCTTGCTACTGTGATGAAAAACTGACTAGCACAGTGCTCGAGGGGCTCCATATTCTTTCATTTCTAGTGATGTGTTTCACAACCCTGAAGGGACACCCATCATTCAGTGTTCACCTCTCTCTACTCACTAGTCTGTAGTTGGTTGGAGAATTACCTATCACTCAATCACATGAGTACAGCACAGGCCCCAGCCTCAAAGAGGTCACTGCCCAGAAATGGACACAAGAGTAATTGGGAATGGACGGTGGAAGTAGGGGTGAGGCCTAAAGAGTATAGTGACCCCAAACAGAGAAGGATAACTCTGCTGAGTGCAGGTAGGCCTGGGAAATCCTCCCAGAAGACACAGCATTATAGTTAGTCTGAAAGACAAATGTGTTTGGGGCATGTGGATAAGAAGGAGAAGAGCGTCTGTGCAAAGAAAGGGAGCACGTGTGTGTGTGTGTTTGTGTGTGTGTGCTTTCTAAATACTCTGCTGGTATTGGAACCAAGGCTGACAGGACCCTAGCACAGGGTAATGGGGAAGGAAGGTAATGGATAGGGAATGACAGATGTGACAGATGTGCATGCCTGAGGAGTACAGGCTCTAGTACGCTACATCATGTCTATGATACATCACTAGATAAGCTATTGACAGATTTTAGGCAGGAAATTTCAGCATTCAGATTCACATTTTAGAAAGATGACTTGGGAAGATCAGAGAATGGACAAAAAGAGGACAGTGCCAGACTGGAAGCCCCCATCAGGAGACATTGAAGCTGCTGAGGAAGGCAGGAGCAAAGAAGTATGAAGTTGAGGCAGTCCATTCAGGACACTCTTATGAGACAGAATAGGCATTTCTGGACACAAAGGGTGAAGAAGAGACAGAGTCCACAGAGACTGTGAGACCTCAGGAACTGCCCATAAAGTCTGTACTGCCCCAGAGCCCAGCAGGAACAGGAATGAGCACAAGGTAGCACCTGCTTCAGGACCAGGCCAACCCAGCGTGCAGCTAAAGAGGGCATGAGCTTTCTTGAATTGCAAGTGTGCTATTGAAATTCTACCAAGAGAAAATTGACATTAAATGCTGGTCCTGACCCCAGCCCAGATGAGGCTGCCATTTTCCCCTGAAGCCTCCTTTTAGTCTCTCCTCCCTTACTCTAAGTGCAGCCGGGTATGCAATGAAGACCTCTTCAGCAATATTTTATAGGAACAACCAACTTACAACTCTTCTTCGCTGCAGAGCCTATTGAGGCATTCAGAGCAGCTCCCTGTCAGCAGGATCAAAATTCAGCTCTGGATTTAGAAACAACAAAAGGATCTTACTCAGCCAGGGCCTTTTGTTCACTAAATGCCTTCCCAGAATGCACAGAAACACATAATTAAAGTGCTCAGAGCACCTTTAGAGGAAACTGTCCTATAAAGTTGACAGGCCCACCAGCAAGGTTTTAAAGGGCAGCCTGTGGGTTATAGAAAAAAGATTCTGGGCACTTGGATATTTAAAAAAAAAAAAATTTCAATGCAGGTACACACTGCGCTGAATAATTATCCATCCAGAATAAATTTTTGGTAAAATAGGCTGAGCATTTAAAAAAACACAACAAGGAAATGTATTTAAATGCATCAAATAGTCATAAGAAAGCAACTGACTTCCTGCCCCCGCCTTGAGGGCTGGCACATCAGTGCCACCCACGGCCATCAAACTCCAATGCAGAGGTGGGGCTCCATGCCTGCAATTTCTCCCTCCACACTCAGGATCTGGGAATGTAGCAGCTGGATGTGTCTAGAATTTAATGAGCATTTTGCCTCAAACCACAAAAAATAGAAATATCATTTACATTCCAAATCTATTTTCCAAAACATCACTGAGTATTGACTCAATCACAGTATGTGCATTTGTTATGACAGTCATAATTTCAGGCAACAAAGTATTCCCTTCTCAATATGCCCTCAGCTTTTCTTCCATGTTGATAAGGAATGGCCCCTGCACCCAAATCAGCAGACCTTTGTTCTAGGCTAGTCCCACAGTCAGGTCATTTCCATCCCAGTGTGTTGATTTGACCCCATCAATCTGCACAAATGAGGAAGAATTTCTTGCCAGCATCTTTTCGTTCACTGGGGCTACCAAGGTCTTTAAAGGATGTCAGGTTCTACTGAACACAAGGAGCAGAGGTAGCCATCACAATTACTTTAGAGAATGCCTTAGAAAGCATCATGCTGGACACTGCCTGTGTCCCATTGTTTTCCTCCTGCATTGGGACAGATCATGTTTATTTCACTGACTACCAGGTAAAGACATTGGTTGGTAACAAGATGGGTGAAAACAACGTCACTCAAAATCCTAGTGCTCTGGTCTACGTGGGTAGACGCTCTTGCCTTGAGAAGTAGGTGGGCTCCGAGACTGCCCCACTTGTCTCAATCTCTCTCCAAGGTATACACGGAGTAGGACCATGGCTGGGCAGAATCACTCCCATATCTCTGCCTCTTAACTGTCTTCTGTTGAAGAGCAAAAGTATAGATAGGAGGCAAATCTATCCTATCTCAACATTCTTCTCTTCTTCATCCTGACTCCCAGATTCCAGTAACTCTCATGCCAGACTCTCATTCCAGTCTCTTGCCAACACCTACTGTCTGAGTCAACATTGAGTCAAGGCTCCCTAACGGCTGCTCAAAACCTACTGGGTCCTGTTCCCCCACCAGAGTCTTGCTAAGCCCCCAATCCATTAGCCTGAAAAACTTAATTTACAGAATATGAATAGGTAAAAATGGTTTAATGTATAACACTCCCTTAGACTTTTTACAGCCTTCAGTAAAAACAAAAAACTGAGCAGAGGCCTCTCTCTGTCTTCCTCAAGTCTCCTCCCCCCCCCCCCGTGATTCTCCATCACTCTCTCTCTTTCTCTGATTTTGCTCTGTGTATTAGATACCAAACTTAGATCTCTGGCAGGGGGTAGGGAGGACAGATCTTCAAAGATGAATTATTTTACCTGGGTTTTTTTTTGTTTTTTTTTTTTTTTTTACTCCTGTATTTACTTACTTATTTGGTACAGGATCTCATTATGCAGCTCAGACTCACAGTGATCCTCCTGTCTCAGCCTCCCCAGCACTGGGATTATAGGCGTGTGCCACCATGCCTGGTTTCAGTGGCCAGCTTGGCATGGGGCCGGCACAACATGTGAACCAGGAATTGAACTCCAGTCCTTTTACTTGCCAGGCAGGTGCTTAGACTGCTGAGCTCTCCCCAGCCCTTACCTGGTCTAAAAGCAAAATTTTTGTTCTTTAAAAGACATCTTTATTTACAGTACTCTGAACCTTTTAAACTGAACATTTATTTCATGCTGGAATTAATAGTTTCTACCTGTCAAGATTTTACATAAAAAAAGAGAAAATGTAGTTCACATCTTAGCATATATTAGACATTTCTTCTGAGTATTGTGCTTTTCTCAAAGATCTGGTTTCTTATTACATTTTATGTAGGTAGAAAGAATATAGGACTTACAGTTTTAAAAAACTTAACATTCACTAAAAATATTCAGATTTTCCAAAACATTATGTACCTATTGTTTTCTTTCCCTATCTGAATACTATAGTAGGTGCCCATCATAAAAAAGAAGGGTTTCTGTTTGCTTCCTATCAACAAATTAGTGATAAATTTCAGAAAGGCATTTTCATTTGAGTCTGCTGTCAGGCAGCCACAAGCCTGTGTCGCCCCTTCCAGTCTTCTGTGCCTCCACGAAACACCAGGACCTGAACTGAAGGAAGCAGAAGACTTCTTCCAGTGTTAGGAGCCCAGTAATGCCAGTGTCTGGGTAAGACCATTGCAGTCCATCCTGAGACGGAAAAGACTATGCTACAGCCTTGGCCTGGGCTACACAGCCAGCAAAAGTGAAGTGTCAGCATATTGCACTGCTGAGATACAAAGAATTCATTGTCCCAGGGTGGCCTCGTTATCTGCCTGTGGCCACCTTGAGAAAGTAGGAGGGAGTTTGCAGAGGAGAACCCGCCATGGCTTGCACCACGCTTCTGGGCTCCTTCTGTGTTAACTGGAGATTGAACTCAGGTCCTTGTGCTTACTAAAGAAGTGCTTATTCTACTGAGCCATCTCCCCAGCCCTCTGGGCTCACTCTGATCTTTCAAGGCCCTTCCTGGCTGTCCTGGCTGTCCTGGGGGCTATGTCTGTGGCTGTGTCGCCTCGCCAGGAAGCGCATCATTTTGCCAGGAGTTCTCGGGCATAAGGAGCTCACCAAAGGAAAGGCCTCTGAACAGTTGCAAGAACTTTCAGTTCTTTGAGTCTGAATGAAGAGTTTTTTTGGGGTGGGGGTGGACTATGTGGGGAAAGAGCATTTTTAATGAGTGACTCAGATTTCTCAGTCACTGCCCTTTCATGATTGAGTTACATAAGGTTACACACTGAAGACACATAACCAGAAACATACCATTCCCAAACAAAGCAGCACACTAAACAGTTCCATGGGCAGGATAAAATCCTAACACCCTTGGCGTAAGCTAGGGAGCTAGCAAAACCCAAAGGCAGCATGAGATGGTTTTTGTGACCTAACTAGTCAGCTAAAAGGACAAAGATGATTGCTGAAAATCCAGTCCTTTACACCTACCTTCTGAGAAGCCACCTGAGGTAACAAAAGCAGTTAGACCAGTTTTCCTGTAGACTATTCCATTTGAATATAACAATGAATTCCTCACACAGTTGCCGTGGTAGCCAGTACACACTGTCCCAGGTTCCTACCTTCCTCTGAGAGAGCCCAGAGCAGGGAGGATGGGCCCAAGAAGCATCAAACAGTGAAGAAAGGGTAGCGCTCTTCGGTGCTTCTCTGTTAAGGCATCTAAGTGGGGCCTAGTCCAGAACATCATGGTGGGCCCCATAAGAACGAGGCAAAAGGCCTGTTCTGCTCTTGTCATTTCAATGCCATGGGGAGCTGTGGTTTTGGAGATAGGCTCTTTTGCACCCAGATGTATACACTCACTCTGATTAAATAAGGAGGGAAAATGGAGCGCCACAGTGGACACAGTGGTGTTCCTTCAGATTCCCCCTCACCACGATGCTGCTGAGACAGTCTACTGCCTCCAACCCTGCTCCCAGCTACAGCCCTTACTAGGAACTACCATCCACTGCAGGAGCTGCTTCCCTGGGGACACACTCCCACCAGGGGCAGCACACAGTCAGTGACTGGCCAGTGTGGCAGTGCAACTCAAAACACCTCTGAGGTATCCCGGTTGCCATTTTTCTAGGCTCACCAAAAGGCATGGTGCAACACAGTGCTGTTTGATCTCTGCCTGATCACACACACCTTCCTTGCTTTCTTCCAGATAAAATCTACTCCAAGAGCTCTTCAACAAACCTTCCACATACAGCTCTGTTTGCAGGAAACCCAGCCTAAAATGAGGATTAACAAACAGGCGTGGACCAATCCAGATAGGGCAGGCCAGGTGGGCCTGGGCTTAACAGGTTTTGAAAATGAGTTGCAATCAACTGGAACATACATTCTGTGAAATTGTGGAACAATATCTGCTTTTCTGATCACATTGTTATATTCACTCTGTAGCAGAAGAAAAGATGACTACATTGTTGAGCAAAGAAACAAGACTAGCAATATTTCCAGCGCACAGCAAACCTGTAAGAACTGCAGAGAATTCCATACTGGTAGGGTGTCTGTGATACCCAGGAGGGACCTATTGCTCGAGTACGTATCCTAGAGCTCTACTTAGGCAATAAAGCATCTGCTTGCTCCACAGTCTGTTGGAATCAGTGGTTCCCCAAAGAGAGCCTCTTACCTCCAGCACCAGCCACAGCTGTCCACCCACATAGCGATCCGCTCTGTAAAACATCCCATAAAACTTTACAACATTGGGATGATTGGGAAGAAATTGCAGAATATTGTATTCTGCCTCAATTTCTTCATCCATATCCTAAATGGGGTAAGAAACAAAACAAAAAATCCATGCTGGGTTAAGAGTAGTAGGAAAGAAAAAAAAATACAGATATGACATCATGTTCAAGTAATCAATTAATAAAGTATATTAACTGTGTATTTTAATGTGATCATTCCTCTATCTTCAAAATAACTAGCAATGGACATTTGGATCCCAATTTAAATCTTCTGGGTTAATATAGCAATATAATGGCCAGAGAGAGAGCACAGTAGAATAAGCATTTCCTGGCAAGCACAAGGTCCTGAGTTCAATCCCTGGTACCCCTA
>NW_004524641.1:10119352-10120846 GCF_000260255.1 Octodon degus
TTCTGCTTAGTGTTGTCTTTTTTGTTAACCACATTACTTTAAGTTCTGTATCTTTTTCATTGAAAAATGTCTAAATTTTCAAAGCAGTTTTGGGGAAGCAGCCTGAAAGATCCAGCACAGGGCAGATCACGCACAACTTCCCCGTGCTGAGCCTCGGCTCTGACATGAAACGTCAGCCTCGGATGATCAAATAACACAAGTCTGGGTCACTCTCTAACTTTTAGAAAGACCAAGGAGAAGAATATATTACTTTTTCCAAAAGAGTAATTTCTACAGTGCCCAGAGGCCCAAGATCAAAACAAGAGTAAAATGGACAAGAAGCAAAAATCAAGGGCAGGCCGAACAGCTCAGCGGATTAAAGCGCCTGTAAAGCAGGTGCAGGGGCCGGAAACCCCAGGCCTGCCATGTCGGCCCGGTCCCCGGGGCACCCTGAGACTGCGACTGGGCGTGGTAGTACACGCCTGCAATCCCAGCACTTGGGAGCCTGTAAACAGGCAGATCACTTCGAGTCTGATCCAGTAGTGAGACCCTGAGCACCGTGTAGACACTTCCCTAAAATACAGAAAAAAAAGAAAAAAAAAAAGAAAGAAAGAAAGAAAGAAAGAAAGAAAGAAAGAAAGAATTAAGGAACTTTCATTTTATTTATTTAGTTTTAGTTTTTAGTTATTTTTTACTTTTTTGGCAGCCATCTCCCTGGCCCTTCAAGGAACTTTT
The DNA here is from genome assembly GCF_000260255.1 of Octodon degus. Taxonomy (NCBI): domain Eukaryota; kingdom Metazoa; phylum Chordata; class Mammalia; order Rodentia; family Octodontidae; genus Octodon; species Octodon degus. The sequence continues at coordinate 10,120,067 of NW_004524641.1, forward strand.
AAAACTCCAAACAAACTTCCTTTTTTCAGAGTGGCTGCAAAATTGTGACTATTTTCAAATTTTATGCCAAATCTCATGACAATTATCATTCAGATTGGGAAAAGAAATTGAAAGCTCAACGCACATGGAACATGAGATTGTGATCCCAGTTTACCATCATAACTTACACTGATGGGGTCCAGAATTTTCACTGCAGCCAGACTCCCATCTCTCTTGTTGGTTACTTTGTAGACCTTGCCGTAGGTGCCCTTACCAATGGTCTCTATAATCTCCCAGGTATCCATGGGGTCGGGAAGTGATTCAACTCCAAGCATCATGGGGTTGTAGTGAAATAATCCATAAAGATGTTTCCTAGTGGAGAAAATTTTTGCTTTTAATTTTTTTATGCCAACAGATCATAAGATTAGAGGTAGTAGGTTTTGAAAACAAAAATAGATTTTATTTCTTAACCAGTAGCCTTATGTTACTTTTTATTTTCCTCCTGTGTTTCAAGTAGCCTGAAAAGGAGACGACCCAGGCCACGGGGTCCTGAACAGACCCAGAGCGCAGGCCCGGCGGGTGAGTGAGACGACCCAGGCCGCGGGATCCTGGAAAGACCCAGAGCGCAGGCCCGGCGAGTGAGTGAGATGACCCAGGGCCGGGTGGGATCCTGAATAGACCCAGAGCACAGGCCCAGCACAGAACCCTTCAGCAGAACTCCCTACAAAGAGGCTAGAGGCAAGACCTACCCAGCTGATTCAGGAGCAGAACATCTTGCCAGAGAGACACAAAGGGTTCAAC
>NW_004524641.1:10120996-10123708 GCF_000260255.1 Octodon degus
GCAGTCTCAGTCCCCGAGTCCACCCAGTACAAATGCAGAAGACACTAGCATTGAGGAAACTGGAAATCACACACCAGATATCTCTGAAATAATAGCGTTGACAGTAAAAAATCAACTGCAGAAAGGTATACAAGAAATAATTTCGGAACTAAAAAATATAGTGGTAACTATAATCAAAGAAGTACTAAGTGCTTCTAAAGAATACACTGTCAAGTAGCCTGAAAAAAAAAAAAAAGAAAGAAAGAAAGAAAAAAGAAAAAAGAGGACCTACAAGAACCTTAAGAAGACAGATTTAATTTTTTTTTTTAAAGAAGATAGAGCAGAGGAGTAATACAACTCCAGCAAACCCTAAAAGCAATTCTGTAAGTGATCATATTTACACCGCAGGAGGGGGTAAAGGTTCCGAGAAGAGGTGCTAGTCATGACTGGGCAGTTCCCTTGCTAGGCAGAAAGTGATAGAAAAGAAACCATAGGTCTAAAGCATTTGTCTCCAGGGAAACTTGGCTAGGGCTCCCTAGTGGCCCCTGGAAACCCATGTGCACCTCATGTGTGGGGAGTCAACGGAAGAAATGGTGCATGTACCAAGCACAATGCCCACTGCTGGTAGCCCCAGGGGCCTGTGCAGATCAGCCAAGCTCATAGCCCACCTTATGGCCAAAGCCCACTGTGCGAACCACGCCGCAGGGCCCACAGGAGTCTCAGACTCATCCTCCTTCGCAAGGACTCTGTGTTACGCCTTGTGTCTGGATGGCCCCCAACCTTCATGTGGTCATAGGTGAGGCTTCTTGAGAGGTGGCTGGATCTAGAGGGTATGACCCTGAGATTGATTCATGGTACAACGCTAGACTCACAGGTACTAGGGTTAAGGGTGTGAATGTTACCTTCCCTAAGTAGCCTGGATAAGATACAGGAATAGAAAGAGCTGTGGTGATCCCTTTGCTTGCTTTGCTGCCTTCTGCCTACCATAAATGGTTTTTCCTCTGTGATGCCTCTCTGCCATCCAACCTGCCTTGGGGCCAGCAGACTACAGACAGAAACCTCTATGAACTGTAAGCCAAATAAACTTTTCCCTCTTTAACTATGGTGCCAGGTATTTTTGTCTCAGCAACAAGAAAAGTAGCTAAGCTACTCTGTTTACCAGGATACCACTTGAGAGCACTGGTACCAACAGCAAGCTCGGCAGGCGAAGGCTGACTATGCAAAACTCCTTCAGGGTCCTGAGCTCTCAGACTGCAGATGTCCCTGCTTGCCAATCCCCCGGGAGGGACAGCCAGCTCCACAGTGAGAGCAGGGCAGCCAGTCCCTAGCCGAGACTCAGTGTCCACCAGCGGCAGTGCCTTGAGCTGAGCATCCAGCTTGCACAGGCTTCTCTGACCTACATTTCCCAAAGCAAAAGCCTGGAGCACAGAGGAAGAATGCTCTGGGTTTGGTTTTGGTCTTGATTCTGGCTTTGGTTTCTTACCCTAATGGGAACATTTAAAAAAAAAAAATATTGGAAACCATTATAAATACAAAACAAAACAAAGCCAGAAAGGTACTCTATTCTCCAAGGGGCCTGCAACCACAACCTGGGAGCCAAGGGAAGTCCCAGCTGGCTGAGGCACTGATGTCCCTGAAGGTGGCTGATGGGACAGCTCAGGCCTCAAACATGCTGGCTTCAAGACTGTACTGTGGCAGCCACTGTATCCACCCACTGTTTCACAAAGACAATTATTATCACGTTTCCAATTTTTATCATTTCTGTACCTCACCTGTGCTGTTAGCTACTAAATACTTTTTAAATTGCTTGCTTTTTCACTTCAGTATATTTTAAGGGCACTTTGTAACACTACCCTAAATGCAAAACCAGTATCATTTGCCACTTGTCCAAGATAACTGTGAAGACTGTTAGGCTATAAATAATAGAGAATTATTCAAATCCAGCCAGAAAGGCTGCCCTGGACTCCAGACTACAGCTGATTTTTCATTGAAAAGGAACTCATGCCTGCTCACCCTGAAGACTGCCTGAGAGACCTGGTAAGCTAGCCCCAGCTCCTCCAGCCTTCCCACTAGAGTTTGCTGATTCCAGCTGCGAATGGCTGCCACTGCTCAACCTGAGGACCGTCAGGGTGACTCGGCAGCCCTAGCCCCATCCCCCAAGGCTTCCCACCAGAATTTGCTGAGTCTGGCCACCCCTTCTCACCCTGAAGACCATCAGTGAGTCCTGACTATCACATTGACCCACAGGAGCCTTGCAGAGCACTACCCTGCTCCAGTCCACCATCAGGAGAGCATCGCACATCTTTGGCCTACACTCACCATCGTCAGATCCTTCTGGAACTACAGCTTGCCCCCCTCTACTTAATGAGGTAGAAACCACATTGAACTCCACACAGCAGGAGCTTTGGTGGGCCTACCATGCCCTCCTACACTTTGGGGAACATTGCTGACCTGCACCCTGCCCATCTACCTTCACTGCAAAAAATGACAAAAGGAAGGAACAAGAGGCAATCTTAGACTGCCAGCTCACTGAAAACAAGTCCAGGAGACAAGGTCATAGAAAAATTTGGAAGTCACATGCCAGAAATTTCTAAGGTGATAGCAACTGAAGTAAAGAAATAACTCTATCAGGCTATGGAAGAAATCAGATCAGAAATAATATCTCAGGTAAAAAAGAAAATGACAACAATCATGAAAGAATTGCTTGATACATCTAAGGAGGACACAGACAAA
>NW_004524641.1:10123808-10130054 GCF_000260255.1 Octodon degus
GAAACAGGAAAATGATGGAAACATCAAATGAACAATACAGGAAAGAACCAGAATGCATGAAACAGATTCAAACGGATATCCAGGATATTAAGAATTCCACTGAAAGTTGGCAAAACCATTTGAATGAAACAGAAGATAGCATTTCAGACCTTGAAGATAGTATTGCAGCTAGTGAATATGAAAAGAAACATCCCTTAAAAATAACAAGAAACTAGGAAATAACAATGCAACTGCTACAAGATGATACAAAGAAAAATAACATCAGACTAACAGGTATCAACAAAATATCGACTCCAAGCCAAGGCTCCTGTGGGTCTTGAGTGCTGCGGAGCGAGGCCAAGGTCCAGCAGAGCCGAGGCGCCCGCCGAGAGGTCGCTGCTGCCGCGTCCCCGCTCGCCCTTCGGTGTCCCATGCCAGGTCAGACCATGAGCTACCCAGGCTACTCCCCACCCCCTGGTGGCTACCCCCCTCCTGCACCAGGTGGTGGTGCCTGGGGGGTGCTGCCTACTCCCCGGCCGGTGGGCCCCCTGTCGGGCTGGATAACGTGGCCAACTACAGATGGCGGCCAACATGTCGGGGACATTTGGAGGAGCCAACCTGTATCCCAGAGCCCCTGGGGGTGGTTACGCTCCAGTCCCCCCTGGTGGCTTCGGGCAGCCCCCTCCTTCCCAGCAGCCTATTCCTCCGTTTGGAATGTACCCGACCCCTGGGGGAAACCTACCCTCTGGGATGCCCTCCTATCCACCCTACTCAGGGGCACCAGTGCCACCCCCTGGGCAGCCACCAATGACTTACCCTGGGCAGCGCCCATGCCACCCCCAGGACAGCAACCAGTGCCACCTCCAGGGCAGCAGCCAATGCCAAGCTATCCAGGATACTCAGGGTCTGGGACCGTCACCCCCGCTGTTCCCCCAGCCAAGTTTGGAAACTGAGGCACCATCACGGACGCTTCTGGCTTTGACCCCTTGCTAGATGCTGAGGTCCTGTGGAAGGCCATGAAGGGCTTTGGGACGGACGAACAGGCCATCATCGACTACCTGGGGAGCCGCTCCAACAAGCAGCGGCAGCAGATCAGCCTATCCTTCAAGACAGCCTATGGCAAGGATTTGATCAAAGACCTGAAATCCGAGCTGTCGGGGAACTTTGAGAAGGCCATCCTGGCCCTGATGAAGACCCCAATCCTGTTCGATGTATCTGAGATAAAGGAGGCCATTAAGGGCGATGAAGCCTGCCTCATCGAGATCCTGGCTTCCCGCAGCAACGAGCACATCCGGGAGCTGAACCAGGCCTACAAAGCAGAACACAAAAAGACCCTGGAGGAGGCCATTCGCAGCGACACATCAGGGCACTTCCAGCGGCTCCTCATCTCTCTCTCTCAGGGAAACTGAGATGAAAGCATAAATGTGGACATGTCCCTCATCCAGAGAGACATCCAGGAGCTGTACGCGGCCGGGGAGAACCGCCTGGGAACAGATGAGTCCAAGTTCAATGCCATTCTGTGCTCCTGCAGCCGGGCCCACCTGGTGGCAGTTTTCAATGAATATCAGAGGATGACAGGTCGGGACATCGAGAAGAGCATCTGCAAAGAGCTGTCGGGGGACCTGGAGCAGGGCATGCTGGCTGTGGTGAAATGTCTCAAGAACATCCCAGCTTTCTTCGCTGAGAGGCTCAACAGGGCCATTCGGGGAGCAAGAACGAAGGACCGGACCCTGATTCGCATCCTGGTGTCCCGCAGTGAGGTTGACCTTCTGGACAGCAGAGCAGAGTACAAGCGGATGTATGGCAAGTCGCTGTACCACGACATCATGGGAGACACTTCTGGGGACTACCGCCAGATCCTGCTGAAGATCTGTGGGGGCAATGACTGAGCTGTGCCCAGTGGCTCACTTCCACCCCCTGCTGGCATCAGAATGCCAAGATGCTGCCAAATGATGTCTGCTTCTCACAAATCAGCCAGTAGCCCTGAGGTGCACGTCTGTCCCTAGAGCCCTGCCCTTTCTGGCCTGGGTACCCTGATTACGGGCCTGGTTGTAGCCATTGTTCCCTCCGCGAGCCTTCTCCTCCCACCCACTGTAGCCTCAGGCTGTTAGAGTAGATATTTTATTTCCTGACTTGGGCAATCATTCCTCATTCTCTTGTGGCTGAGATCCTCAGCATCATTTTAGTTGTGTACTTTTATATTCTTTCTTGGAGGCATTTTTTTCTTTTAACTGTCATTGCCCAGCTGATGCACATTAGTCTGTGTACAAATTTCTGGTAAGAGCCGCGAACCTCACAGAGGGCCTGCAGCTGTAATAGCTGCATCTGGTGAGAAAGTACCATGAGCTTTGTTTTTGTCAAACTCACTCCTTTTTAGAGGAAAAAAAAAGACCAGGCGGTCATTTTTTCTGTTTCCTGTACAAAATCACAAGGCAAAAGCCCATTCCCAGTCAGAGACGGGGCTCCTTGTACTTTGAAATGTGCCTTAAACCTGAATGTCTGTAGCCAAAAATTGTTTCCAAATTAAAGTTGGCCAGCTCTGGAATGTTCTGGAAAAGTAAAAAAAATAAATTAAAAAAAAAAAACCTAGAGATAACACAAAAGACATAAAAAGAGTATCGCAGAAGTAGTACTAGAAAATTTCCCAAGCATATAGATAACTGAAGCATATAGAACTCCAGCTAGCCAGCATCAAAATAAACTGAGACACATAATAATCAAGATCCTAGAAAGTTGAGCAAAAGAACAGAATATTAAAAACTATTAGAGAGAAGGAACAGATCACTTATAATGGAAAGCCCATCAAAATCACAGCAGATTTCTCAGCACAGACCATCAAATCAAGAAGGGCTTGGAATGAGATATTTGAGGTCCTGAAAGAAAAGAACTTTCAACCCAGATTGATATATCCTGAAAAACTATCAAATTTAATGGAGAGATTAGATACTTCTATGACAAAGAACAACTGAAGAAATTCATGACAACCAAACCAACTCTACAAAGAGTATTGATAGATATTTTAGAAAGACACAAAGATTACCACAATTTCAACAACAACAGAAGAGAACAACCAAACAAAGGAAGCAACTAAGCAAAGGGAAAAAGTAGGGATCCTACAGTAGGAAAACAATATGACAAAGATAAGCCAATACATGTCAGTTGTAACTATCAATACAAATGGCCTCGATTCATCAATCAAAAGAAGCAGACTGGAAGAGTGGATAAAGAAACAAAACCCAATTGTCTCAGTTACTCTTCTTTCATTGCTGGGACAAATACCCAACATCCAAAATGAAGGAAGGAAAGGTTTATTTAGCTCACAGTTAGTGGAGGTTTCAGTCCATCCTCAGCTGGCTCCAAGGCAAACTGGCACATGGCAGAAAGCATCCTTTCATGATGGCAGCAAAGAGCAGAGAGGAGCCAAGGGAGGAATAGCAGCAACAACGGCAACAGAAAGGAAGTCTGTCTCTCTGTCTCTCTTATGTTACATTCAGGCTATCCACCCAGGCTATACACCCATAATCCCAGCAGTACTCAGACTCATAATCCCAGCCTTGGATCACTCATAATCCCAATGGATAATGAGTTAATCACAAACTCTAGAAGTCTGGCCCATGACTACATGAGGCTTTGTGGGGATAACTAGACACAAACCATAACATTCTATCCGTGAATCCCCAAAGATTCATGCACATTCTTTATGCAAAAGACATTTTAGTCCATCTCTAAGAATTGCCTGAGTCCCAACATTTTCAGCATTGCTGAAAAGTCCAAGTTCAATTCTCCTCCAAGATCCAAGGCAAACACTTAGCTGTGAGTCCCTGTACAAATGATAAGAAAGTTAAACATTTACAACATTCAACAAGATAAACATTACCATTCCAAAAGCTACAAACAACAGGGAAATACAAAGCATTGGGACCAACACAAGTCCAAAATCCAGCAGGGCAAACATTAAATCTTGTAGGTGCTTATTGAACAATCAAAGTAATCTATGGCAAATTGTGAGCTCCATGTGGCTCTGCCCCTATGCCACTCTCTGTGGCAGCTTCCAAGGCTTCTCTCTTAGGCTGGCTTTGCTACCTCCTTGCAGTTTCCCTTAGATGATCCATATTCCCGGCTTTTCCAAACTTCTGTGGTTTCCACTAAATAGGCTTCTCACTCACAGCTTTACATACTGTCCTCCCAGGGACACACTGCCTGGCCTCCCAAGCCTTCTTCTGAAATCAAGGTGGAAGTCTTCTTAATTTCAGAACTCCTACATTCTGCAAGTGCCTAAAACCAATGCCACATGGATGATGCCAAGGTCTGCTGCTAGCTGGAGCAGTAGCCAGGCTTTCTTCTCTCTTGGTTGTAATGGTTTAGTGCCTGGATCCCTGAGCACTCTGACCCTGATTCTGAGGAATAAATTCTCCATGCTGGCACCATTCTCAAACCTGGTGTGGCTGCTGCCACCATTCTGAAACTTGGGGCTCAATGGCTTTTTCCCCAAGGCAAAGTCCCTGACCTTTGCAATTCTGAGGCTGCAAAGGATGAAGACTTGCTACCTCCCGTGATGCTCTCAGGCCATCCTTTCCACTCTCTTGTTCTTTCTCTGCAGTGGAGATCCTCTCAGCTCCATCTTTGCATTCCATGGCTTTATTGCAGCTTCACTTCTGGCCAAACTTACATTTTAAATCATTCTGTTGGGCTCTTTGCTCTTGACTCTCAACAAAGATTTGGCTAAAATCCCTCAACAACAGCCATGCCACTCCCTCAATGTTTGGCTGCTTTAAGATATCTTTTTTCAGATTAACCAGTCCACCATGCTTTATACTCAGTCTCCAGGCAAAGTCTCTGGACACAAACAAAATGCAGACAAAACTTCTGTCAAGCCAAAATACAAATCTTCCAGAGTCCAACAACCAATGCAGTCCTTCTTCTCAGCAGAAACCTCTCCAGCCTGGTCTTATAGGCAGGCTTTCTATCAGTCTTTTGGTCTTCTGAACTCTGACCAGAATCTCCCTAACAGAACAGCCAAAGCTGTTCCAGTTCTTTGCAACTAGGCAACATTCCTGAGCCTTTCCTATCTCTTCCCATAAGCCAATCTCAAAAGCTTGTAATCCACGTGGTGAGGTTTAGTCACAGCAATGACCCCACTCCTGCAATACCAAATTCTGTCTGTCATATTGTTGGTGTCTCAGTTACTCTTCTCTCTGTTGCTCTTTGTTGCTGCTGATCCTCCATTTTGCTTTCTGCTTTTTGCCGCTGCCATGAAAGGTTGCTCTCTGCCATGTGCCACTGTGCCTTGGAGCCAGCTGAGTATGGACTAAAACCTCCAGCAACTGTGAGTTAAATAAAACTTTCTTTCCTTCACTTTGAATGTTGGGCATTTGTCCCAGCAATGAGAGAAGAGTAACTGAGACACCAACAATATGCTGCATAAAAGAAACACATTTAACTCAAAAAGAAATTAATAGACAGAATGTCAAAGGATGGAAAACAATACTCCATGTGACAGGAACCCAGAAAAAAACAAGGGAGCTATTCTCATTGCTGAAAATGTCAACTTCAAACCAAACCAAACAAAAGAGACAAAGAAGGTCACTACAGGATTGTTAGGGGAAAACTGCAAGATGAACAGACAACAATAAATATATATGCACCCGATGTAGTAGCACAAACTACTTAAAACAAATTTTAACAGAAATGAAAAATCTAATGAGTAATAACTTAATTGTACTGAGAGGACTGTAACACCCCATTGACATAAAGAGATAGATCAACAATGCAATAACAAAAAAAATGAGCAAAGAAATAACAGAACTAAACTGAACTTCTGAAGAAATGGACTTAGTAGACCTTTATGGAGTATTCCACCCACCAGCATCAGAATATACATTTTTCTCAACTGCACATGGAATATTCTCCAAAATAGATCACGTGCTAGCACATAGAACATGCTTAAGTAATCAAAGGAATAAAAATTATCCCATGCATGCTATTCCACCATAGTGCAATGAAACTGGAAATTATTGGCAAAAGAAACAGCAAAAACTCTATAAATACAAGGAAACTACATAATACCCTCCTGAACAATCAATGGGTCATGGAAGAACTTAAACAATATTTACAATCTAATGAAAATCCAGATACAAACTACTGAAACCTTTGCAATGCAATGAAAGCTGTCTTAAGAGGGAAACTCATGGCAATAAATTTAGGAAAACAGATTGAGTCCAAATAAACAATCTTATGCTATACCTCAAGCTCCTACAAAAAGAATAG
>NW_004524641.1:10130519-10149748 GCF_000260255.1 Octodon degus
ATTATACAAGAAATTTAGGGAGGACCTAATGCCAACTGTCCTCAAACTCTTCAGTGAAATTAAAAGGAGGGCCAGCCAGTTAACTCAGTGGATTAAAGTGCCTGCTTAGGCAGACGCAGGGACTGGGATTTGATCCCCAGCGTGCTGTGTTGTCCCCGCCCCTGGGGCATACTGAGATGGCAAATGAGACTGGTTGTGATGACATGTGCCTATAATCCCAGTGCTTGGAAGGCTGAAAACAGGAGGATCACTACAAGTCCAAGCTGTGTAGTAGACCTTCTACTAAAAACATTAAAAAAGAAAGAAAAGAAAAGAAAAGAAAAGAAATTGAAAGGGAAGCAATTCTTCCAAACTCATTCAGGGAGGCAAGTATTACTCTGATACAAAAACCAAAGGAGGACCCAACAAAAAGAGAACAATAGGCCAATCTCCCTAATAAACATAGATGTAAAACAACTCAATAAAATACTAGCAAACAGAATGTAGCAAATCATCAAGAACATTATACATCATGACCAAATAGGATTCATCCCAGGAATGCAAGGATGGTTTAATATATGCAAAATCACAAATGTAATATACCACATCAACAGAGCCTAAGACAAAAATCATATGATCATCTCAGTAGATCCAGAAAAAGCTTTTGACAAAGTCCAGCACTGATTCATGGTAAAAAAAAAAAAAATATTGCAGAAAATTAGATTAGATGGTCTTTACCTCAATCTGATAAAAGCCATCTATGACAAACCAACAGCCATCACTCTACTTAATGGACAAAAATTGAAAGCCTTCACTCCAAAATCAGGAACAAGACAAGTATGCCCACTGTCACTACTTTTGTACAATATAGCTCTGGGAACATTAGCCAGAGCAATTAGATGAGAGAAAAAAAAGAAATAATGATTGGAAAGGAAGAAGTAAAATTATTATTTGCATATGACATGATACTGTACATAGAGGACCCAAAAAATTCCACTAAGACACCTGTAGATTTGATAGCCAAATTCAGGGGGCCTGGAAGATGGTTCAGTGGTCTAAGAACATGTCTGGCAAGCACAAAGACCCAAGTTTGATCCCCACTAATGCATGCAGTGCTGGCCCTGTGCCAAGCTGGCCACTGAAACTGGGAGTGGTGGCACACACACATAGTCCCAGCACTGGGGATACTGAAACAGGAGGATCACTAGGAGACCCAGCTAGATAGTGAGAATCTGTACCAAATAAATAAGTAAATAATTTTTAAAAATAAAATAAGCAAATTCAGTAGCATAGCAGGATACAAAGGTAATACTCAAAAATCAGTAGATTTCCACACACAAACAACAAACGCACTGAGAAAGAAATTATGGAAGCCACACCTTTCACAACAACACCCCAAAATATGAAATAGTTAGAAGTCAATCTCACAAAGGAAGTAAAAGATTTCTAGAGCAAAAATTACACTACTCTGAAAAGAGAGATCAGAGGATTTCAGAAAAATGAAAAGATATTCCTTGCTCCTGGACAGGAAAAGCCAACATTGTGAAAATGACCATTATCCCAAAATTGTTATAAAGATTCAATGCAATCATAATTAAAATACCATTGGCATACCTCACAAATCTAGAAAAACATTCCTAAAATTCATCTGGACCAGAAGAGACCTAGAATAGTAAAAGAAATCCTAGGCAACAGAGGAAGGGCAGAAGGCATCACAATCCCTGACTTGAAATTATACTACAAAGCTACTGTGATAAAAATCAGCATGGTACTGACATAAAAACAGACCTGAGGATCAAAGAAACAGATTAGAAAATGTAGACACAACTATAAGCACACTCGGCCATCTTTTCTTTGACAAAGGGGCCAAACATGTTCACTGGAAGAAAGATAGTCTTTTTAATAAACGGTGTTGAAATACTGGCTTTCTACATGCTAAAGACTTAGTATAGACCCATGCCTATCATCATTCACAAAACTACAATCAAAATAATTCAAAGATTTAAATATTAAAACTCAAACACTAAATCTTCTGGAAGAGAAACTAGGTAGAAATATGTGGTACAGAGAGGTAGGTAAAGAGTTCATGAACAAAAAATCAAACTGCATAGGAAATACTTCAAAGAATGAACATCTGGGATCTCATCTTTTTGAAAAGTTTGTACATGTCAAAAGAAATCACCAACAAAGTAAAAAGAAAGCCCATGAAATGGGAGACAATTATAAAAGTGTGTGCTAAACAAAAGACTCCTACCTAGAATATATAAAGAATTTTTAAAAAATCAGGCCTCCAAAATTCAAAGACCCAAATCCAAAAATGGGCATCTGAGATGAATATACACTTAACAAATGAAGAGATACAAATGGGCAATAAATATATTAAAAAATGTTCAACATCATAGGTCATTCAAGAGATGCAAATTAAAACAATGCTGAGATACTACCTTACACCAGAAAGAATGGCTATCACCAATAAGTCAGCCAATAACAAATGCTGGAGAGGCTGTGGGGGAAAAGGAACCCTTCTCCACTATTGGTGGGAGTGCAGGCTGGTACAACCATCATGGAAATCAGTATGGAGATTACTTTAAAAACTAGGATTGGAGATCCCATTTGACCCAGCTATTCCCCTTCTGGATATTTTTCCAAAGGAACTGATAACGTCACACCACCGTGATAATATGTGCACTGATGTTTATAGCAGCACAATTTGTCAGAGCTAAATCTTGGAAAGAACCCAAATGTCCATCAACTGAGGACAAAAAGATGTGGTATTTTTACACAATGCAGCATTATTCATCTACAAAAAAGATTAATTTGAACTTTTCATAGAGAAATGGATGCAGCTAGAGACTATATGGGTGAAATAAATCAGATCCACATGTGCAAACATTGTATTATCTCGCTACTATGAGAAACTGAAAGAGTAATGAAAATCTAAAAGGTACAACAGATACTGTGAAAGGAAAAGAAATTGTTCAATGAAAAGGAAAAACTGGGATGAGGAAAAGACAAATGAAAGAAGGGAAAAATATATTTAGGTATATATGTAGAATAGTATGAATAATTATAGTGTTTATTTCTGCTGGTCTTTTGAAAGGAACAATTAATGCTTTAATTTTTTTTTTTCCTCTTTTGGATTTCTTATAACTTCTTTGTTATTGTTTTGGGTGTTGGGTTTTTTTCTTTTTCTTTAAATGACTCTTACACTTTTATATCTGATAATCTGAATGACTAATTTTTAAAATGCATTTGACGCTATTTTAATATTTTCTTTAAAAAATGCAAAGGAAATGAACTCTGTCAGTTATTACAGCTCAGAGAAGGAAGGAAAAAAGGAGTTTCAAAGCAAAAGGAAAGTGCATCCTTATTTCGGTCACACTGCTATCCTAATGAGCAGCAAATTCTGCTCCCCTGAAACAAGCACAACTCACTCAATGGGATCTGGGCACCAGTGACTTGTGAACAGAAGGCAGACTCTGCTGCGCCATCATCCTATCCATCAGGTGTCACCTGGGCATTGATAGACAAGGTTAAATAAAGGTGCAACAGAACAGGCACACTGCTGACAGCTTTACCCGTCTTCTCACTTTAAAATCAATACCTGACTCCATAACTTCTGGATGCCTGATTAAGCAGTCAGCCCAAGCAGCCGGTCTTCATGCAACACTGTAATGATGATCACCTGACCCAGAGCAGCGTCCCAAGAAGCCTTCTGACAGCAAAATGATGCTCATGGCCAGAATGCTACCTTGAGAGTAGACAGAAATTTGCCTATGTCTGTTGAGGGCAGGGCAGTAGCAGGACAAAAAGTGCCAGCTCCCCTCATTCAAGGTAAACATGAAAATAGCAAATAGGTGCAGCAAAGGACAACCCAGGAGCTCCTTGCTGTGAGAGGAATGATACCTCAAACCTCAGGACTCTGCAGAACCCTTAGAAGTCTCCAAAGAGGCAGTAGGGCCACCTACTGTCCTGGAAATGGGGATTCCATGTATCTCTTGCGACATGATATGGGAGACCTCAGAAGGCTGAAAAGCTCAGGCGACAAGCCACTTTCATTGAAAGACAAATGGAAGGGCTGGGTCTATCTAGGCAGAGGCCAGTGATGTCCCTTGTCTATGTAGGACTGAAGGTTGGAAGACAGAGTTTGAAAACCAATTAGAAGTCCTTTTTTCCCGGGTGTATCTCTGTTTGCTTTTGTTCCTAAATAAAGACTAGACTAACACACTGTTTCTGCAAGTAATAGTGTTATGTAAGCCAATGCCACAAATGGTTTCCCAGAAAACTCACAACCCTCAGAGCAAGATTCTTATGTCCTCTATGTTCCTGTCATCCAAACCCTCCAGTACAAGGAATAGTGAAGTTATCACAAAGGCAGAGGACCTCGCCTAGGCAAGACACTCCTCATCAGTCAATAATGATAATATAGATATGAATGTGGGATTGACATTGCTTATCTTTATCTGAACACCTTTCTCAGTCAAATATCTAAGAAACATCCAAACTGTTCAGTTTGTAAGCCACTGCCTAGTTAGATATTTATTTAGTCAAAGATTTTACAAACATAGTACCTTGAACTTTAAGAGCCTTCTTCCTCTTCCTCTTCTTCTTCTTCCTCTTCTTCTTCCTCTTCTTTCTTTTCCTCTTCTTCCTCTTCCTCTTCTTTTTTTCTCTTCATCTTCTTGTTCTTCCTCTTCTTCTTCTTCTTCTTCTTTCTCTTCCTCTTCCTCCTCTTCCTCTTCCTCTTCTTCCTCTTCCTCTTCCACTTCCACTTCTCCTTCTCCTTCTCCTTCTTCTTCTCTTTAGATGGCAAACTTTTGAAAGGTAAGGACTGCATCTCTGTATGATATTTGACAAGGCAGGCTCTCAGGAATGTTCTTTCAATTGACAAGAGCAATGATCTGAAAACAGCTCGCCCAGCAGGGAGACGTGTAGTGCACAAAGAACAGCTCAACTCACAAGAAAGCACTGACCTACCCACATTTAAACATCACACCTGGGAAAACTTTCAATCCATGGAAGCCAAGGCTCCACAGATGCAAGAAATAAAACCTCCGCGCCCCCAAAACAAGTGCAATGCACCGAGAGAGACACATTTATGCTGGAGCCCATGTAGTCAGGACTGCAATGAGTAACTTCACACCACCTGAGTAGTTCCACATGCACCTGTAAATTAATAGCTGAGCTGCTTTATCTCATCCAGATTGGATGTCTAAAGACTTCCTAGAGGTTTTGGTTTCCATTATCAGCAGAGGACATACTTTTTTAAAATGATCCATAAAATAGTCTAGTTACATTTGTCAAACTTTATACCATAGAGATTTCAATTCCTAAAATTTTGAGCATATCAGAAACAAACACACGATTTCTGATGGAAAAACACATCACTACCTAAGAAATACTGTTGCCAAAACAATTCAACTTGAATCTGACCCAGCATTTACCACTCTATAGGAACAACAAAGGACCCCACATGAAATAACTCCACGGAGAAACAACTAGCAAATGCCCGTCTATAAGAAACTCTCTAAAACAACCCAATTTCTTCAGCAACTTGCAAATAAAAATAAAGATGTTTTGAAGGTGGTATTGGAGTGAACAAAGAATTTCAAAATTCTTTCAAATGTGAAATAAAGCATGGGTTAACACAAAAATCTAAAGAAAATTTAACACTTATAAGGACCTTAGAACTGCCATCAGTTAACTGCTCAGATTAGGAAAGCATTGTCAGCTGTATTTTATTTGTGATGATTGCATTTGGGATTGTGCTTGTAAAGTTTCTTTATCTTTTAGTGAGAGACATGGAAACATTTATGGGTAAAACGATGCCTGAAATAATGTAGAAGAGAAAAGAAAAAAGTGCACACATGAGCCGGAAGTTGTGGTGCATGCCTATTATCTCAGAGCTCTGGGAAGCTGAGGCATGAGCTCACAAGTCTGAGTGCCATCTGAGCAACCTGTGGACTTAGCAAGACTCTGCTTCAAAATGGAATATAAAAGAGGCTGGGGATGAATTTCACAGGCCCAAGGAATAAATGGGCTCAGTCTCCAGTAGTGCGAAAAAAAAAAAAAAGGTAGCAGTACACATGAAACAAGATTGGCTTGGCCTTACATGGATAATTTCAAATCTAAGCACATGGAGTTGCATAATAATGCCCCACCCAATTTACAGGTTTTTCATTTTCCATAATGAAAAGCTTTTAAACTGTGTAGCTCATAGAGATGTCAGGATACACGCTGGAATTCACACACAGGTGAGTCCCATGTCCCATTTCCCATCAGCCTAACACAATTTTAGGACATTTCAAAGTCTGTGCAGGTGAACACTTCACTCTTGTATGAAATGGTAAACCACTAATATGAAACCAACATATTAGTACCTGGGCATCTGGCTCCTACTTCTGTTCTGATTTTTTTTTCCCCTTGCTTTACACTGGGGAATTCGAGTGTAAAGGAAGAAGACCATAGCACCCACTCTCAGACTGTCAGAAGTCACCTTCCCCATCCACCTCTCTCCTACTGGGACACCATTGATCCCCACTGGGGCTGACGCACCAGCTAAACATAGCTGTAGTTTGGCAACGCTAATGAACTGCTGAGTGGCGCAAGAGAAATGAACAGTCAGAAGAACACAAGTGACCTTCCCCTGCCTGTGGACTTCTGCTCCATCTTCTTGAAAGAGGAAAAAGGAAGAATATTGAATCAATACTCAGACACTGAGATGAAGAAGACACTCATCACCACAAAGCTCCATAGTCATTTTCATCTTGACCCTGAAAAGAAACCAAAGGCATGAAGGTGAGTCCATCCAAGCCTGGGCACAAGTCATGTAAAGGACAGAGAGGTCCTTGGGTCCCAGCAGGATGCTGCCCCTTAGCAGCCCATGGGAAGCTTAGCAGAGAAATGAATAGTCTAAGGTGAGCCCTGATGTTAGCCACAAAAGGAACCCACAAAACATTTCCCATGGGATCCTTAAAATTGATGTGTTTTGTGAAGGAGGAGAAAGGTGCTCCTGATAGATTCCCTGCTTGTTCACCTCTCAGAGGCCCCTAGTGCTGCTCTCCCATGCTGGGTCAGAAGCCACAGATGAACCCAGCTCTTCAGGCTACTAGGAGCACTGGGCACCCTCCTTCACTCAGGAGGCCCCTGTGCCCCGCCCTTCCCCTACTGCTTTGCCTGCCATCTATTCATGTTAATCAGAAACTGTACTTGCTCCAGGGTGATGATATCTCATCTTACTTTCTTTCAACAACAGGTCATAAATCAGCCAAAGCAACTGTAGACAATTCCTTATGTGTTCCATACATAGCTATTCAATGCCAATCACATGCAGCTGCAACAAAAGTTACAAGGAGGTAGAATACATCGAGTTCTGCTCCCAAGATTCCAAATTGGTTTAGAAAATCTTTATGATGGGGGGCCAGGGAGATGGCTCAGTGGAATAAGCGCTTCCCTGGCAAGCGCAAGGGCCTGAGTTCAATCTCCAGTTCCACCAAAAAAAAAAAAAAAGAAAGAAAAGAAAATCTTTATGACTTCTGGGGCAACATGGCAAAGCAAAGGCAGGTATTTTCCTTCCTTAAAACAGTAATCAAGGGCTGGTGAGATGGCTCAGTGGTCTAAAGCACCTACTTAGAACAAGCTAAGCAAAACACAGGGACCGCGGTTCAATCCCCCAGCACCACATGCCAGCCAGCCCTGCCCCCTGGTGGGCTGAGCTGGCCATACACACACGCACACACTAAATAAATAAATAAATAAAATTTAAAAAAAAAAACAGTAATCAAACCAAAGAAGGGGAATAACTCTGTGCCCCATTTTTTGAAAAAGTTAAGGACAGGAAGCTGCTCTGCTGCTCTGAACTGGAGTTTGTTGGGGCTCAGAAGGTGGGGTGCTAGGAAAACAGCTTCATTGTTTAGAGAGAGGCAGACAGGGAGAGTTAGCACCAGGGAAAGGAGCCCAGGCCCATTTCTTACACTTTCAGTGGGAACTTACTGAGAACACTTCACATGCATTTCTTAACACTAAGATTTTAAAAAGAAGCTAAAGAAGTAACAAGGCTCTATTCTTAAACAAGAACATTCCCAAAGCCATATCCAGCAGGTGGAATGACTGCGCAGGGCCCCGTACACACACTTCCGAAAGAAGAGCAAAGCTGGTCCCACCAGGGCCGAGTGCCTCTAGTGCTCTGCGCCTGTGGAGCTGAGGGGGAAGGAACAGGCCCCGAGGACAGGCATTTACCACCGCAGTTACTGAATGCCAAGTCAGAGAAAGAATTGTGCTGGTACGTAAGACTCAAACACAACACACACACACACACACACACACACACACACTTCTAAGCCAATCACAGAGAAACAAACAAGATGGAACAAAAGCTAAGACATCTCTCCAATTTATGTTCAACACCAGAACCACATAAGCCATGTGTACAATGGGGAGGGGTGGAGAGTATTTTTATGTTTGCCCAGATTGTTGTTCAAAAATCAAAACAACTCTTTCAGACATGCAAATCTAGTAAACCGTGAGATACAGTCTAGCTCTGGTAAAAATTCTGATTGGAAGAACAGAACTTATTTATAAAATCTTTATTAATAAAACTCTTAACACCATAAAAGTTAAGTGAAATAAATCAGGTTCATGAGTTTAAATATCACATGGTTTCTCTTGAGAAGCCTGCAGTAAAGAGCAAAATAAAAGCTAGAAAACAGGAAGCAGGGAGAGAGGAAAGGGGAGAGGAGAATAGAGAGGGACAGAGGGCAGGAAGAGTAGGGGTAAGGGACAAGCAAAGACTTAATATGTGTCACACAGAGGCACCCACCACCACCACCGTGAACGCAATCATTACATGCTGCACACCTGTACTCATTAAGAACATTTCAGATGATACCCAGCTGTGGTGGCACGTGCTCCTACTCCCGGCACTCAGGAGGCTGAGACGGGAGGATCACCATGAGTTTGAGGCCAGCCTGAACTACGCAGTGAGACCCAAATCAAAAAAACAAACAACAAATAAATAAAGATGATAAGTCAAGCAAGTGAGATTTAATTATTATCTTATTCGAAATTAGTAAGTTAGCAAAGCAAAATGGCAGTGTTAACAAGAGAAAATACAGATACTAATTTCAATAAGTAGTCAACAGAGAATGGATAGAGGCTAAAGTATTACATGAAGTTAATGGATAAATCTCCAACATGCCTAGACAGTGGATCATAAGCATCTGATACTATCAAAACAAAATTACTCTTAGTCCTAGAGGCATGTATACACTGAACGAAAGACATGCGTAGGGCAGGGTAAGCGGGGGTGGGCTGGGGGGAAGAGAGAAAATGTTAGAACCAGAAAATGTCATATAAAACACATTAAGATGGAAAATACCTATATATTAAATAAAAATAGGATTCTTTAAGAGGGCCAAATATAGAAAAAAATCTGTAGAAATTCACATTTAAAACAAAGTCTGTTTATGACTCAGAAAAGTTAAAAAATTAAAAACCAGAATCATGTTAACATCAGAAAAGTAAATGCAAGTAAATAACCGTCAAAAACATAAAGAATTATTTTACATCCAACCCTAATAACTGAGCCACAGTTGGGCACCAATTACTATTCTACACATTGCTAGAATGACCTGTGTTTAAATCAACAATGAGTTTCTATTTGTGACAAATTTTTAGTACCAAAAATCAAAGTATTAAAATCCATAAAATTATAAAATTCTAGAAGAATTCAGAGAAACAAGAAATTACTAATAGGTATTATTAACCACAACAGAACAAGACTACAACATAATAAGAAATGGACAATAATACCGTCAGAAGGGGTAACCCAGGAGCTATACCTCAACACAGATTTTTTTCTATATTTGACTCTAACAAATCCTATGTTTATTTAATATATAGGTATTTTCAGTCTTATTTCTAACATAAAGCTTCTTTTCAAGAAGCATCACTGATGTGATGCTTTAATATTTATTTATTTGTTATTTATTTACTTTGAGGCAGGATCTCGTTGCATAGTTCAGGCTGGCCTTGAACTCATAGATCTCAGCCTCCCAATTGCTAGAATTATAGGCATGCAGCACAACACCTAGTTTTAATTTTAAAAATAAGAATACATTAAGCCACAAAGTAGGGCTGCAACACATTTAGAAAGGTGGAATTAGAAAATCCTTTTTTGATCACATATAGTATTAAAAATATTAATAATAAAAATTTTGCAAGTGCAAGGTCCTGGGTTCAATTCTCAGGAGGAAAAAAAAATTTAAATTAAAATTTAAAAAGCTTAACCACCAAAAAAAATTTTAAACTCTATCAGAGCTTTTGAGGATTTTGTGTTTGCTTGCTTGTTTTGCTTTTTGAGACAGGGTCTCATGGTAATTGAGGCTGGTCTTGACCTCACTATGCAGCCCAGACTGGCCTCACATTCACAGCGATCCTCCTGCCTCAGTCTCCCGAGTGCTGGGATTACTAGCATGTGCCACCATGTCCAGCTACTCTGTCTGATCTTGATTCAAAGGAAAAGGTTGAAACTGAAATTATAGCATCTGTATGTAAAAATAACAATATTAAGGAATATTACCTTTCCAAAAGTTTGGAAAACTGGGCCCAAAATAAATCTTTACAGCACGAAACATTTTATCAAAAAATAATAATAATAATAAAATAAATAAGCATACTAGTCAAGAATTTGACAAGATGATAGTAAAATTCATCTATAAAATTAAATATATTAAAACAAAAATTCTGAGGAGGAAATAGGATTGGAGCATTTAAGCCAAATAGATGCGTAGGCCTGTCACAGTCACCCTGATCAAAACATTACAGGTCAAAAGAACACAACAGCATGCAAAGGTAAACTTCAACAGTAAGAAAACAGCATGTGTGATAAGGATCACATTTAAAATCAACAGGCAAAAAAATGAATTAAATAATGCCATTCAATAAATAGTGGTAGGCTAGGGAGATAGCTCAGCAGTCTAAGCCCCTGCTTGGCAAGCACAAAGACCTGGATTTGATTCCCGGTAGGTACCACATGTCGTGCCAGCCCCAGAACCAGGCATGATGGCACATGCCTATAATCCCAGCTCTGGGGAGGCTGAGACAGAAGGATCACTACAAGTCTGAGCTGCATAGCGAGAACCTGTACAAAATAAATAAATAAATAAATGGCTAAAAGATAAAAAATAAATAGTGCTGACTTAACTTTCAGGCCAAATATTTTAGAAAGTAGTTAAACCCTCATTCCTTTCACCAAAATAAACTAAAATAGGCTAAAAAACATATAGGTGAATACATTATGGTCTTGGCACAATAAGAGATCTTTCTAAGCCAAATATAAAACCCAAAATGCATAGGACAATAATTGATAAATATAACTACATAAAAAACAAAAAACTTCTCTACAATCAAAAATATTTTCTGGAGTAGTAATATTTTTTTAAAAACTAACTAAAAAAACACTTTTGCATCCAGATTTTTTATTTTATCAAGAATATACACAACAAAAAGAGAAAAAGAAATAACCTGATAAGAAATTCAGATGTATAATTTTTAAAATGCTAAATCTCAATAAGTTTTAAAGTACAAATCAAAATATTGAGATTCCATTATCTCCTATTCAACTGACAGGATTTTTTAAAGTTTGACAATACTTACTGTGGGGAAGGATCCAGAGAAATAAGCATGCTGAGACAACACGAGTGATAGTATAAATGAACATAATCTTTTTGAGGATTAACTAATCAAAATCTTTCATATGCCCATAGCCTTAGTCCCTACAATTTTATAATATCTATAGGCATTTATCCTATATGTGTAATCAAAAAGCATACTTTAAAAATAAATAAAAGCATACTTAGGTTAATTGTATAAACAAATGTAAAAGAAGAGCTACTGAATTATCTCAATAGATGGAGAAAAAGGACTTGAAAAAAATTCAGCATCCATTCACAATCTTACAGTACCAGGGATCGAACTCAGGACCTTGCACTTGCTAGGTAGGCACTTATGCCACTGAGCTATATCCCCAGCCCTTTCAGAATTTTAAAAGAAGCTGTCAACAGACTAGAAATCGAAGGAAGTATCTGTAACCTGATACAGATGTCTAAGAAAAATCTATAGTTAACATCACAGTCCCTGGGGAAAACCCAAATGTTTTACTTTAAGATCAGGAAAGCACAAGGTTGCCTGCTCTCCTCACGTCTATTCAACTGTGGCAGGGCAGGGGCAGAGCAGGGTAACAGCGCGAGAAAAGCAAATTCACTCCGTCCAAATTGAAGAGCAGAAGTATAACGGAGCTCATCTGCAGATGGCATCTAAAAGTCTAATGAAAATTATTTGAAAAACTGCAAGGACTAACTAAAGAGTTTATCAAAATTAAAGTATAAAAGATCAACATTTAAACATCCATTGTATTCCTATATATAAGAAAGGAAAACCTGTCACAAATAGTGCTGAAAAAATTGGATAGCAATATGAAAATATGTTCTTACGCCATATACAAAAATTGATGTGATGGTAATCATGAGACAAATAAAACTTAACTTCTAGTAAAACCAGATACAACCTAAATTATCTAATACATTATGGTAATTATACAAAATGAAATACCACTTAGCCAGGTGTAACCACTAAGAAAAAGAGAAGGTAATTTTTTTTTACCTTCTTGTAAATAAATATATTGACTAATAAGGAAAGAATGCCAAATTTGAATTGAAGATTTTTAAGTGTTTATGACATTTTGTGTACATAAAGGAATATTTCCATATATAATCTCTGTGTCTGTTTCTCTCTATATATATATATCAAATTTATTATATATATATATATATGTGTGTGTATATATACAGGGTTACACACAAAGTTTTTGTTGGTTTGGTTTGGTATGGTTTAGCTGCTAGAGCTCCAACCAAAGCCCCACAAATGTAAGCACAAACTCTTACCACTGAGCTACAAATCCAGGCCCCGCAGAAACTTCTAACTTTTAGGAAAAAATAAATATCAGGAGTTTAAAATGTTGTAAAGGGCAATATGAATATAATTATAAAAATGTATGCCTCTCTATAGAGGTCATATTTTTGCTGCTATACATATTATTCTATTTTAAATGATTTTTTAAAAGCATAAGCAAGTAAGAGACCTCTAGGAGGAGGTGCCTGTAGCCCACATTGGCACTGAAGTCACTGGCCAGGAGGAACCATGTGAAGCAGTAGGCGTGCGCTCTGAGAAGAAAAGGAGAACATAAAAGCAAGAAGCAGAAGAAAACCACGCTCAGGAATGCAAGACACCAAAGACTGGCTGGTGGGTTTGTTGTGAATCCCATACCCAGGCCTTCTGAGGTCTGCAAGCTTCATTGTCAGTCCTTGAATCCCATAAAATTTCCTGCAGCATCTTGTCAGAAGCCGTCTTTGTCATGACCTGGTTTGAGTTTCTCACAAGCTGATTTTAGCCCCTGAAGACCCCAGCACGGGCCTGGCCTGCACCTTGTGGAATACTCTACGTTAGATCTCAGGGAATCACAGCCTTACCGTGCAGACAGGAAGCAACCAGGAGCCTGCCCCTGTGACCTTCTGCAGTTAGCCAAGCCTAGGAGTGGGAGTTAAATAGAAACCTGCCCAGCAACATTTTATACTCAAAATCTATGAAAAGCATTTCCAATTCTGAGCACGTGGATTGAGACTGTTCCTTCCCAATCCACAGTGTGTCCTATCTGAATCACAAATCGCAGGACCACAGTTTTCAGAGAAAAAAATTAAAATAAACAGAGGCAATACATACAAATAATAAATATAATAAACAGCCAGAGAAACACAAACTAAGAAAACATACCACATAACTATGAGCAAACCAGAGAATAATTCCAAGCCAATAAGCAAGTACACCACAGGAGCGTCTGAACAGAGTGGGAACTGGCTTTTTCATACCCTGTCTGCACACTGCCAGACAGGGCCTGCTATGGCGCAGCTCAAACAGCATCTCTTCTAGGAGCCTCCCTAACTTTCCACTGCAAACGATCTTTCCTTAAGGTCTTGCTGATCAGGAACTCTTTTTCTAGCAGTTATCACATTCTCAGGGTTCATTTGTTCACGCATCGATCTTCTCTACCAGGGAGTTTGCTGAGAACGGAAGTCATGGCCTACTTAGGAACTTTTTTCCTACTGAGGAGACAAATACACGTTACGTAAGTGCTCAGTGAACGCTCAGTACAGGAATAAATACCAACACTTTAAAAACCAATGAAGTTTTACTAATGATAAAGAGGTTGTAGTTTCATTGAATATGAAGAAAATAAAGAGAAATACAAGTAATCCAAGTTATACAACATCCCTGTCCAAAAACAATCACTCTTAATCTTAAATATCACTGCAGACACACACAGAGCTGTTTCTCTTTGCTTTCCAAAGCAGAAGATATGACTTCTAGCTCAATCACCGTTTGACTGCTGCTTCAAATATTTCTCTCAGTCATAAAACTCAGCGACCTTGCTTGGTCCTTGTGGTCACCCCAACAGCATTAGCCATTGTTTAGTGGCTTTGTATTTCCCACTGCTGCCTGCTTTGCATCCTACTTTCTGGGTTCCTTTCCTGCACCTCCACTGCTTCCATCAGATTCTGTCCCCCATGAACACAGCATCCCTGCCTTCCGTCTTCCTCTTCGCCTCTGAATGTATCATGTGTACCCGAGACTTCAGCCTCATGTCTTGGCAGGCAGCTGCCTCTCTCCAGCACAATTTCTTCTCCCACTCTCCACTCCGGTATCACAGTTTTGCTTTCCCTGGTTGGAATTACCCTCTGTGAACTGCAGTCCAAATATATTAAATGGAAAATTAAAAACAAACAATTGGTAAACTGTAGATGTCATGCCATTCTGGGTAGCGTGATGAAATCTCATGCAGCCCGTTCCATCTCACCTAGGACGGCAACCATCCTGTTTCTGTGTCCATGCTATACATGTTATCTGCCCATTAGTTATTAGTGGCCATCTCTGTTATCAGGTCAAGGTCAGTATTGCAGTGCTTGTGTTCAGAAAACCCTTACGTAGTAGCCTGCGCCATTCATGACACTTCCCTTGGGGTTACTGATTACAAATAGAGAGTAATAAATGCCCCATTGAAGGAAACAAGCTGGGGGTGGTGATACACACCCATAATCCACCATTCTGGAAGACCGAGGCAAGAAGATCAAAAGTTCAAGCCCAGCCTGTGCAATTTAGAGACTCAGGGAGACTGTCCCAAAATACGAAATAAAAAGCAGGCAGGGGCATAGTTTAGTGTGACAGTCTTAAATTCAATCCCCACTACCTACTTCCCACAAGAAGAAAGAAGAAACGACGGCAATAACTGCAGCAGAAGGATGCAGGGGTGACAGTACTTCCCTGAAAGTGGAAAGTAGAACTCAGCGCCCAGAGGACAGCAGAAGATGCAAACAGGAAGGCCGGGCAACAGAGGGCAAGGCTGAGAGCTGAGGCTGGGCAAATTGAGGAAATCCAGCAACTCATAAAAATGCCCCCGCAGCTTATTTAACAGAAGAATCTTGGACCGTTCTCTCACTTCTGAGTCAATAGTGGGTAGAGGAATTCCACTTTGTCCGGCTAAGTGATCCTAAAGCAGCCGCTCTCTACTCCCACCACCACCACTGCCCCTCCTACTTGGAGAAACACAATGAAGATGAGTTCAAGCATTCTGTGAACAGTGGATTCCCCTATTATTATTTCTCATACAATCTCATTTATTTCACTACAGCACTGATTGCTATTAGGAATACTATTTGCATATCTGTTTCCTTACTGTTGTTTTGGTCCATGGACTATGTAGAATTTGAAGTCAGAGACATGACCCAAATGCTCAACAAATACTGATTGAGTACTCAAAAGTAGAGCATGGGCTGAATTTTATTTTATTATTGTTATTATCATTATTATTGTACTGGGGATCAAACTCAGAACTTTATACTTGCCAGGAAGGCACTTAAACCACTGAGCTATCTCCCCAGCCCTGGGACTGAGTTTTAGAGGCCTTAAGTATTCTAAGTATTTCAACCTTAGTCCACAAGTAAACCACTTATCCTTGCTGTACTTCAGTGATTTTTTTTTCTATGTAAGTTATAGGCAATAATAATGGCTTCTCTATGGAGTTCCATTATGAATTAATGGAGTAAACATAGGCATACATGCAAACATCTTTTACATACTTCTTGTTCATAGCAAACACTCAATATGTGTTCGTTATTATCATGAGCTAGTACAAAGCTATAGAAGTTTCTGAACAGAACAGCAACCTTAGGAAGACCAACTTGCAGCGGTGTGTAGAACTGAAAGGAGGTGGCCCTCAGTAGAATGTGAGGCGACAGGCGACTGGGTTGTAGTTACAAATCCAGGCCTTGTGATAAGCCATGAGTCTTAGGAAGAGAGTGGCAGCGATACCAGGGAAAGAAATAACACCAGTAAAAACCAATACATTGGGGGTAATGTAGGGCACAGAAATCAAGGGGGGAAAACAGGGCCAGAATTTGTGGTAAAAGTGCTAAGCCTGAACAATTAGAAAACAGAAAGAAGCGGGGATCCCTGCAGGAGGCCCAGGGAACTGGGCTAACTCAGTTTGGGACCCATTGGGCTGGAGGATCCAAGGGAAAACATGAGATGCAGCAAAGAAGCCGCGTGGAGCTTAGGGGAGACAGCAGGAAGACTAGGTGGAGCCCACATACGCCCCAGGGGTTCCCACGCAGACCAAGTGGGGAGGGACTCCGGTGGGGGAGGGTGTAGATCAGGAGTGAGAGGAGGGCTTGCAGGGAGAAAGGAAGAGAGCAGAAAGTCAGATGGCCCACGGAGCTAGCAGAGAAACACAAGTGGTAAGGGCTGGACTTTTTTTTTTTTTTTCGGAACCAGGGATTGAACTCAGGCCCTTGCACTTGCCAGGGAAGCACTTATTCCACTGAGCCATCTCCCCAGCCCTGGACTTTTTTTTAATGGTTTACCAAAAAAAAATCAGATAAAAGGCATAATTTTCATGAGCTGGTGATAAAGCTGTTTGTCATTTTGATCTCCTAACTTTTGCAAAATAGCTTCTGTGGATTACAGTCTCATTTAATCATCTAAAAATAGATTTCATGGCTGGGGATATAACTCAGTGGCACAGTACCTGCTGGGCAAACATGAGGTCATGAGTTTGATTCCTGGTACTAAATAAATAAATAAAATTAAAATAGGTTTCATTTGTGGAAATGACTAAACATGGCAAAGTCCACAACTGAGAAAGCATTAATAAACAGAGCCCATTCTGGAAAGTCCTTGCCCTTTTTTAGTGAAACAGTCCCATTTTTCTGTGGAGAAACCAAATGCTCTGGGATGAAAAGTTACCAACCTGGACCCACAGGTCAAAATAGGACTGTTTTGTTTTGGTTTTGGTTTTGGTTTGTTCAGGCTGCCTTCAGGGCAGGTCTGGTATAGCATGTGGAGTTGGGGATCAAAGTGCAGTCCCCTGCGCCTGACTGAGTTTGCCCAAGCAGGCTTTTTAAACAACTGAGCTAACCCGCAAGCCCCCACCAGGTCAAAATAGAAGATGCATTGACTTGGTCACGGAAGGCTGTCCAAGGAGGCCAGAGAGAACTTTCAAATGCACAATAAGACTTTTCATTCTAACAAGTTCCAAATTACTTCACAAATATACAACTAATTAGCATTCATGTAGACAGTAATCTTGGTCAGCTGTACTCTAAAAACACATTCCTGATCCGTGTACCTGTCTCCACTGCCACCCAGGGCTACATGAAGCCCCCAAAGAAGCCATTTGAACAAATCAGAGGAAAATGCCCCAGCTGCAAGGAGCTGTAGCCCTATGTGACGTGCACGACTCGCCAAGCAGAGCCCCTGCCCCACTTCATCCTGGCCCCGCAGCCTCGCATTGATCACAGCCACCCTTCTCGAGGGTAGGAAACACAGCAAGCTGGAAACCACAGCCTTGTACTTCCACCATCCCAGGACACATCAAAGTCTCTTCATTTTTTTGTGCCTCACTTTCCTCATTAGAAAATATGATTAAACTAATCCTGCTTCTCAAGGTTTGCTTCAGGTACCGTGCACTGTACATGTTCAAACTAGGGCTGTTAACCTTGACTCTCCAGGGAAGACACTCACGCAACGGCATCTGGCAGAGCTTCACAGGTCATTTTGGTTGAAGCAGGAGATTAGGACACGGCCAGCCAGCTGGGCAAGTGGGCATGACCTGTCAATCATACGGGCCCAGGACGTATCACAAAGGCAGTTGCCAAGCGCTGCATCTGGTACCAACCAGAAAGTTCTATCTTTAATCCGTCTGGCACATGGCCAAGCGGGGTTTTAACAGGACAGTCTGATGTCAGCCTCAAGGATGGGGGAACCCAGAACACCATCAGCCTCATGGCTGCTAGTATAGCTTTCTTGTTGGCCCAATTGCTCAACAGATCACTTTCTTACCTTTAATTCTCTTACATTCTGCAGAGCATGTTTTTCCTACTTTTAACAAATGTAAGACCTCGTTATCTTTTTCGCTTGTCCAGTTTTCTGTTCAAGCAATAAGAACCTGAAAAGAATCTCTAGAAGGAGTCCACAGTACCCCAGAACTCTGGAAGCGCAATGATCCCTGCCTTGACCTCTAGGTTCCTTTCTGTAATATCCTATGCATGTTAAACTTTAAACACTTACGAATTCTAGGAGAAAGAAGGAATTGTGGTTCAACAGAATTTTTCTGAGATGGTTCAAATCTTGGTGTTAACCAAGTTCACAAATTAGTCATGATGTTGCAGTTGCTAAGGGACAATACATGCCCACAGCCATGACAATGATTAAGATTTCAGATTTTCAGGGCTGTGCCAAAGCCTGGGGAAATCTTAGTTTAACTGCCTTAAACCTCTCTGAGTGAAATGTATTTTTAAAAACTGCAAATTACTGATGACTAATACCCTTCAATTTGGCCTCAAGCTGAGATATTCTGTGCAGAAATAAATTGGTTTATAATCCCATAGGTCCTTTCTATTATAAACTGCAGGTGGCAAATCAAGTGGCTATGAACTATGCTGTGTGTGTGTGTGTGTGTGTGTGTGTGTGTGTGTGTGTAAAATCAATACTTATGACAGGTATTGCTCCTACACCTGTAATGAGAGTTTTACAGCCCAGACAAAAGGCAGATGCTAGCTTTGAGGACACAGGAATCAGGTGATGCCTGACGGGGTCCCAAGGCCAGGGTGGCTGTCACCCCCCTCGACTGCCCACCAGCCAGG
>NW_004524641.1:10151499-10175273 GCF_000260255.1 Octodon degus
AGGAAAGTGATCAATGATGTAGAGTGTGCCTAAGGAGAGTCACATGCAGAGAAAACATTCTCTCAGGCTTTCACAGAGAGCACATTGGCCAAGCAATGGCCATGACTCATCCACATGGCTGACATTGACAAAGTATCTTCTGCAGAGTTAACAACCTAAGTTTGCAGACCAAAATTAGAGAAAAAGGAAGGCCGCAAGGAAAGCCAACATTTTGGCCCTAGCCTTCCAAGGTCAGGAATCTGTGGTACAGGATCTCAGGATAAATCCTGAGGGGATTTCACTGACCTTATCAAACCCAAAATCTACAACTCTTGCTGTGAGGTACAGTTTTGAAAGAGAGATTGAAGGGTTAGTGTGGGTGAGATGGAGAGAAATCCAGAGCCAAGAAACAGCATGCAGGGTGTGCAGAAATGGAGAATGTGGTTTAAACAGTGGCCCCTACCATTTTGGCACCTAGGACCCACTTCATGAAGGATAATTTTTCCATGAATGAGGTTGGGGCTGGTTTCTGGATGAGTCAAACACTTTATATCTGTCACACACTTAGGCACAGACACAAGTCATTAACAAAATAATGCGTAAGCTGTGTGAGGACTAAAATAGGTGTTAGATTCTGATTAAAGCCTGCCACCAAATGCAGCTGACAAGTACAACTCTCTTTTTAATTTTTTTTTTATTTTTTGTCTTTTTTATTTGTATTTTTGTTTATTTATTTTTGTGGTACCAGGGGTTGAACTTGAGACCTTGTGCTTGCCAGGCAGGCACTTATGCCACTGAGCTATATCCCCGGCCCCTTTTTTTATATGAAAGAGAAAAAAATGACACAAAATTTCAAAACAAGATAAAAGGAGGATAACAATGGTTAATAGATTGGGTATTGTTATCTTTAAATTTCTCAGTGTCTTGCTTACTTTTCTCTCATTGTTGAGACAAAATATCTACCTGATGCCCATAAGTAAGGAAAGAAGGGTTTATTTAGCTCACAGACTGTGACAGTGTCAGTCCATACTTCACTGGCTCTAAGGCAGAGCAGCACATGGTGGAGGGCTGCAAGAGCCAAAAGGCCGGAGCAGCAAGAGCAGGAGCAAACCTCTTTCCCTCCCTCATGCCATATGCAGATTACCCACCCCACGGCCAGCATAGCACTCACATCTATAATCCCAGCATTGGACCATGAATCAATCAAAATCTGTAGAAGTCCACCCCATGTCTGCATGAGGCTTTAGGGGGACTCTAGATACAAACCATAGCACACAGTACAAGGTATTGGCATTTAATGGTCCAAACAATATTAGCTCAAATCTTTCTTTTCAACAAGCTAAGAGAAATCAGTGGTATATTAGTGGTAATTAGTGGTATATAGCAATATAGATATATTACTTTTCCTTTCTTTCTCCATTCCCCCATCCCAGTTTCTCTTTACTTTTGAAGTTTCTTGCCATTTCACAGTATCCATCATAAATTTTGGGATCTTATTTACTCTTTCAGCTTCTCATACTAGAGAGACAATATGTACATCTGGTTTACTTCACTTATGAATATAGTCTTGAATTGCATCCATTTATGCATAAAAGTTTCCAGTTTATCCTTTTTTATGGCTGAGTAGTATGTCGTTGTATAAAAATATATATATTTTTTATCCATTCATCAGTAAATGGGCATTTGGGTTGTTTCCAAGATTTAGCTATGACAAATTCTGCTGCTATAAACATGGATGTGCACATAACACTGTGGTATAATGTTTTTTATTATATTTGGTACAAGGTCTCACTATATAGCTTGTACTCATAGTGATCCTCCTGTTTTCAGCCTTCCCAGCTCTGAGATTACAGGTGTGCACTACCACACCCAGTCTCTATGGCCAGGTCAGCATGCCTGGGGGCAGGGCCAGTGAAGCATGTAGTGCTGGGGATCAAACCCCAGTCCCTGCGCTTGCCTAAGCAGGCGCTTATGTGGTGTGATGTTTTTAACTTTTCTGGAAAAATACCTAGCAGGGGAATAGCTGTGTCAAATGGGACTTCTAATCCTAGTTTGTTTGGAATTTTTGGTACAAAAATTCCAGGAATTGAACTCAGGACTTCATGCTTGTAGGCAGGTGCTGTTCTGCTGAGCTATAACCTCAGCCCCCATCCTAGTTTTCAAGAAATCTCCAAACTGATTTCCACAGTGGTTGCACTAGACTACACTCTCACCAACAGTGGAGAAGACTTCCTTCTTCCCCACAGCCCCTCCACCATTTGTTATTGATTGACTTCTTGATAATAGCCATTCTTTCCAGAGTGAGATAGAATCTCAGTGTTGTTTTAATTTGCATCTCTCAAATGATCAGTGACAAAAAATTTTCATATACTTATTTGTTATTTACATTTTTTATTTGAGAAGTGTATGTTCATCTCAGATGCCCATTTTTGTATTGGATCTTTAAATTTGGGAGAACTGGTTTTTTTTAAATTTTGTTTTGTATATGTTCTTGATAGTAATCCTTTGTCTGAGGAACAATTGGCAAACATTTTTCCCATATTGTGGGTTGTCTCTTCACTCTTTGGTGGTTTCTTTCGCTGTTCAAAAACTCTTTAAAAAGATCCCACTTGTTGATTCTTTGTAATAGTTCCTGTGTGACCAGGGTTATATTTGTAAAGTCTTTGCCTACACTGATGTCTTCAAGAGTTTTACCTATTATATCTCTGAGCAGGTTTAATGTTTCATTCCTAATTTCATTCCTAATTTCATTTGCATGGATTTGAGTCTTTTCTTCCCTTTTTGGATAAGGTTGGTGTATTAGTCAGGGTTTTCCTAGAGGAACAGATATAATACAAGGAACAGATATAACATAAGATGTACAAATGTTCAAGAAATTACAAGATTGGGGCTGGGGAGATGGCTCAGTGGAATAAGCGCTTTCCTGACAAGCACAAGGGCCTGAGTTCAATCCCTGGTTCTGCCAAAAAAAAAGAAAAGAAATTACAAAATTGGCTTACGATGGTCAGCCACAGAGTTGGATGAGGAAGTGTACAGAGGGCATCTGCACACCCGAGACCCCGAGACTGAAGGATTCAGTCCCAAGGTCTAAAGCTCACTGCAGTGATTCCATGCAAGTCTCTATCAGTTGGCCATTAGGCCTGCAATGGAAGGCTGAAGAATCTCTGACAGAAGCCTAAAGAATCTGCAAAGGAAGCCGAAGAATCCAAGACAGATGCCAAAGAGTCTGCACTGGAAGCCAGGAGATGAAGTCCAAGCTGACTGCAAAGACTAAAGTTCCTCCAAGGAAGTGGAACACTGAATCCTTCCTCAACCTCTTTATATACCCTTTTTGTGCTGAGTCATTCTAGGATAGACCCTCCCTGCCTTAGGGCTGTCCCTCCCTGCCCCCCCCCCCCAGTACAGAGTGTGGAACCACCTGAGGTGATCCAGTCAAGTTGACACAATGTATTTACCACTACAATTCACCCCTTGTCAACTGGGCAGCTAGATATATTTCTTTAAACCAGTTGGGGCCCGGGAGATGGCTCAGTGGAATAAGCACTTCCCTGGCAAGCACAAGGGCCTGAGTTCAATCTCCAGTTCCGCAAAAAAAAAAAAAAAAAAAAAAAAAAAAAAAAAAAAAAAAAAACAGTCTCCAGGTACAGAAATATGCATATAATTACACCTCACATTGTTATAACTATCTTGCATACAGTCAGAAACACACTAAACCCTTACCAAAATAGAAGGTAAGTTTTCTTTGCTTAATGTTTATGCTTCAATATTAACACAGGTTTAGCAATCCTTAAGAACTGGTACTAAATCAAAAAAAAAAGAACTGGTACTAAATCTATCCATATCATATTATAATGGAACCATATATAGTGGTGAAATAGTACAATTATAATCTTTTCCGTAGCTGATCATGGGGTTATAGCTAGTATTTAGCACTACCTTCTTCTACTACCTATTCTGCATTCCCTTAGCCCTCAACAAGTACGTCAGCGGGTCTTGGTTCTTTCCCTGGTGGAGTGACATATACTTTCACTCCTGAAGGCTCTGGACCATTTGTCATTGTGCCTGTATTACGTTGTTGTAGCTTCCCATTCACCTTAATAGCAGAGTATGGCAATACTAAGTGGCACCCCAAGGGATCTCTTGCACTCCATGTATTTTCTTCCTTTCCTCCATTGTGGAGTAGTAATCCAATTTCCTCTTGACAGTCTGGGTCAAACACCCCTGACAACACTGAGTCCCTTTTTAGCTTGTTTCCTCAGAGGAATGAGGAGACCAAAGTGAACAAGGGAAAATCTTAGATTCCAGTTCAATAGCATCATTGCTGTGCTTCCTGGTACGAGCCTTCCCCCACTGGGACTAGGACTTCTAGTCCAGAAGAGCATAAAGTTGTGGGGAAGCAAAATTTTTGCTAGTGGATCTCTAGAGGTAATGGAGAGTGGTACCATTCCTACTCCCACCCCTTGATTCCTGAACCTATGAATTCTGACTATGGGAGACACAGTACCTATCCTCTGGCTCTCAAATGCTGTACTAACAAATCCCAAATGGTTGCCACCTCCTGCTCACTAGGCCCAATCAGCATAACATCATCAATGTAATGGACTGGTATGATATCCTGAGGAAGAGAAAAGTGATCAAGATCCCTATGAGCCAAGTTGTGACACAGGGCAGGAGATAAGACAGTGAACGTATATTTCTGGCCTTGCCAACTAAAAGTAAATTGTTTCTGATGGTCCTTGTGGATAGGTATGGTGAAGGAGGCATTTGCCAATCAGCTGCATACCAACTACCTGGGGATGTGTTAATCTGCTCAAACAAGGAAACCACATCTGGTACTGCAGCTGCAATTGGAACTACCACTTGATTCAGTTTATGGTAATCTACCATCATTCTCCAAGACCCATCTGTCTTCTGCACAGACCAAATGGGAGAATTAAATGGAAATGTAGTGGGGACAACCACTCTGCACCTTCAAGTCCTTGATGGTGGTGCTAATCTCTGCAATCCCTCCAAGAATGTGATACTGCTTTTTGTTCACTATTTTACGAGGCAAAGGCAACACTAATTTGCATTCCTTAGGCTCCTCAGGGGAACAATGGGAGAAAGACTGACTGTACAAATTCTGGGGCATTAGGATCCTTCCTCAAGAACACCTGGCCTCCCCATAATTCAAGAGGTTCTCAATCTGTAAACTGGCTCAAATCTGGGAACTGGTTGAGTGGCCGTGATTACCTATTACCACAATTTGAAGTAGGTATCTGCTCTTTTGCCCCTAAATTCTTTTGATTATATAAATCTAGCAAAAAATTTGTGAGCTTCCTATCTATTTCACTTTTGGGAACACCGTGGCTAATCAACCAATGCCATAGGGGTCTGTGCATGTCAGATTATTCTGGTCGTTGTTCCACCTCTTCTGTCCATGACAATTAAGTGCTGCCACTTGACTGCTTCCATTCCGGGATCCAATCAAACCCATTGCCCTTAAATTTCCTAATTGAGTAACTGTGGTTCCCACTGTAAAGTCTGGCATACAGAGAAGAGTAATGATAGAGCTCTTCAGGGATGCTGGTACTCTCCCCACAAATCTGTTTCTCAAGGTGTTAGTAAAGCGTATGTTTTCAGGATCATTCCAATGTGGAGGGCTAGGCTTAACACGACAGATCCACTCCAGCATCCCCATTTCCCTAAGCCTCTGAATCCTTGCATCAATAATAAACCACGGAATATCAGGCATCTCTAACTCATTCACAATGGGCCATATTTAGAGGCACACATCTGCCAACTAGCCAAATAGACTATTAACACCTTTCTTTACTCCGTGAGCTACAGCATCAAATTCAGAATCCCTATTTAATGGGCCTATATCAACAAACTCAGCCTGATCCAGGTGTGTTTTTGCCACCATTATCCCACACTCATAAAATCCATTCCCTAGCTTTCTCATTATGCTTCTGCTTATAAGAGTTAGAAAACTCAAGAAAGTCTTTGGGAGAATAGCGATCTCCTCATGGATCACATTATGTACCTCACCCTTAGGTGACTTCTGTTATTGAAGCCTTGTTATGGTCCTAGAGGCAAAAATGGATGGAGAGGGTGGGTCCTGAGGAGTCCCACCATTTGCTGCATGCAGGATTAGTTTCTCTAGATATATTAGGAGACACTAACACCACAGAATGTGAAGGCAGTGTTTCCTCTGCCACAGTGGGTGGGAAAATCTCTTCCTCAGGCAAAATAATTTCATTAGCATCTAAAAACTCAACATCCTCAGACTTATTAGGATCCTCCCACACATCTCCATTCCAACTCATGGGATCCAATTCTTTCCCAATCAATGTCTTCACCTTTGTTTCAGGTACCCTTCATTCTGAGCATTTAATTTACATTGAAGTTCAGCCAATCAAATTATGAGGGACTGTATTTGAGTTTCTGCAGTCTCAGCCTTGTGGCTAAAAGACAGAATTTCTGTCAGAAAATATTCAGAAACTTTAAAATTTTTTATCTGGGTCTGGAGGTGGGAAATCAAATTTTGAGCTCCTTATTTTCATTCATAAGTTTGTCCACTGAGGTTAAGACCAACCAACCAGCATCATTATATTTCCTACTCCACCAAAGAAATTCAAAATTTTCCTGTATGGAATCACTAAATTCCTAACATCCCACAAGTGGTTAAATAGGATAATCAAATGGATCTATATGGCACATTAGTTTAAACAGCTCATGCTGAGAAGTATCAACATGCTCCTTAATACCAGGAGAAACCATGGTATCTTTAGGTCTCATCAAATCTGGAAGCCAACTCCAGGAACTCTTAAAGCCATTAAAAAATGTCATCACTATATTGTTTCTCTAGAGACACTCCCAGTATCATATTCTGTGTTAGTCAGGGTTTTCCTAGAGGAACAGATATAACGCAAGATATACAAATGTATAAGAAATTACAAGATTGGCTTATGATTGTCAGCTACAGAATCAGATGAGGAAGCATGCAGAGAGTGTCTGCACACCTGAGACTGAAGGATTCAGTCCCAAGGTCTAAAGCTTACTGCAGGCTGGTGAGATGGCTCAGAGGTCTAAAGCACCTACTTAGAACAAGCTAAGCTAAGCAAAGCACAGGGACCGCAGATCAATCCCCCAGCACCACATGCCAGCCAGCCCCGCCCCCTGGTGGGCTGAGCTGGTGACACACACACAAAATAAATAAATAAATAAATAAATAAATGTTAAAGCTTACTACAGTGTGCTATACAAGTCTCTATCGGCCAACCACTGGGTCTGCAACAGAAGGCTGAAGAATCTCCAATGGAAGCTGAAGAGCCTGTGATGGAAAGCTGAAGGATCCAAGCCAGAGGCCAAAGAGTCTGAGCTGGAAACCAGGAGATGAAATCCAAGCTGACTGCAAAGACCGAAGTTGCTCTGAGGAAGTGGAACAATAAATCCTTCCTCAACCCCTTTATTTACCCTTTTTGTGCTGAGTCATTCTGGGGCAGGCCCTCCCCAACCTGGGGTAGGCCATAGGGCAGGCTCTCCTCACCCTGAGAGGTGGGGCACCCACAGCCCAGACTGTGGAAGCTTCAAGGTGATCCAGCCAAGCTGACACAATGTATTGACCACTACAGTTGGGTAGGAGTTTATGAATTTTATTTAATCTTTTAAAGGATCAACTCTTCCTTTCAGCTGGAACCACCATCTTCCAGTAATTTACCAAAATAACTAACACAAAGGGCAAGAGGAGGGGAACCCAGTATATGTTTTAGAAAACATGGAGTTGTTCCTTTGGCCACATACATGCAAATCTACAAAAAGGGTGTTATTGTAGACATCAAGGGAATGGGTACTGTGCAAAAAGGAATGCCTCACAAATGTTACCATGGCAAAACGGGAAGAGTCAACATTACCCAACATGCCGTTGGCATTGTTGTAAACAAGCAAGTTAAGGGCAAGATACTTGCTAAGAGAATTAATGTGCGTATTGAGCATATTAAACCCTCAAAAAGTCATAATAGCTTCCTGAAACTTGTCAAGGAAAATGATCAGAAAAAGAAGGAAGCCAAAGAGAAAGGTACCTAGGTTCAACTGAAGCACCAGCGTGCCCCTCCCAAAGAAGTGTGCTTTATGAGGACCAATGGAAAGGAAGCTGAATTGTTGGAACCTATTCCCCTATGTATTTATGGCATAAACTGGGGATGTTGCTCTGCCATTCAGTACAATCCTATCATCACACCCTCAGCTCCACCCCAAATCATCCAGCATTTGATTCTTACAAGAAACATACACTCTAGATCCCTCACATGTGCAGTTCACAGGAGGGTTCATGCTGCTATAAGAATCTAATGCTTCAGCTATCTGACAGGAGGCAGAGCTCAGGTAAAATGCATGTGATGGGCAGCAAGTGCAAATACAGGGGTCTGGCAGGTAATTGTATAAGGTTGAAAGAAATAAACAACTAGATAAATGTGGCTTATTCACATAATACAGGTAATTAATAAATCCAAAAAGTGTGTGCATAATATTCATTTTACCAAAGAGCTAGAAATAGGCTGTGGATGTGACTCAGTGGTACAGCTCATGCCTTTGCATGTACAAGGTGCTAGGTTAGATCCCAGCACCAACACCACCAAAAAAAAAAACCCTAACAACAATAAAGCTCAAAGAGCTAGAAACAGAATTTCATCATCATTATTATTCATAAACATATTGAATGTGCTTTTAAATTTTAAAATTATTATTACAAAAAAATTCAAAACTTCAAGTAAAGTGCTTCATCTATTTATGGAGTACCAGCCATTAGGGGCCAAAAATTACAAAGGAAGATATAAGGAAATAAAAAGAGACTGTTGGGTTTCTTTTCTGGGTAATTTTTCCAAAGAACATCCCACTACATTTTAGTCTAAATAGATATTTTTTTGGCAGAACCAAATAATCCATTTTCTGCTCTATTTTAATCTTAACGTTCTCATTTCATGGGTTTCATCCCTCAATTCCAAATGACATTTTGAGTTAAATGAAAATTTACCTAGTCATCAACTGATATTTTAAAAAATCTTAAATCTTAATGGTAAGTAGAGGCCTTCTGGTTATTAGGTATTCCCTGAGTGGAGTCACTGTTGAAAAGTAGGGCAAGAAATGTATCCAGTATAAAATTGTTTAAATGACAAAATCTAGAGTTTGCCCATTTTTATGATATATACACCTACATATGTATGGCACTAGGCATATACAGAGTTCACCTATGTTTGAAAGGATACAAAAAATGACTGAAGAGTGAGAGACAGACTGAGGATTATAGTTTTCATGTGGGTCACATACCTCAAGGGTTATTCCTATACTTTATATTTCCATCTACATAAAAAATCACCTATCATCTTGCATACCATAAAACTATTCACTAATCATATTTTTGATAAGACCATATTGAAATGCTTTGTAATTAAGATTTTTTAAATTAATTTTGAGAAAGAAATAGCAATGAGACAGTTTCAAATCAGGTTACTAGGACAGTTACAATAATTAATACAATGCATATTGTGGTCTTCATAGTATTCATAGCACAAGATGTAGACATGAAACCTTGACTAAACGCTATTAATACAAATATTTCTTCTCATTGAACTAAGAGAAAGTAGCTGTATATCTATCTTATTTTGTATATACAGATATTTTTTTTTCGCTACAAAATGGTTCTTCATTTATTGTTGCGCACGACCTCGCCAGCAAGGAGACGCAACACACAGCTCTTCCTTCAGCGGTTTATTCAGGCCCCTGATTACAAGCTGCTTCTTTTTCAATCCCCCAGCCATTGGCTAATATATACTCCCGAGCCCAATCCCAGTGCACCACGTGGGGATCGCCCATGGGTCCAGCATATGCGGAAGCGAATCATGACTGCAGCCCTGGCCATATAAGGAATTGTTGTGCACAGAGAGCGCTCACCCACGGGGGGTGGAAGGCGGAAATCGGCGCCATCCTAGGGTGGGGCTACACGCAGCTCCCTACAATTTATATCCACTTTTCTGTTCAGTTTTGTCAGAGGTGGGTATGCCATTGCCATTCAAATATTGTAGGTGAGTGAATTCAGCAAAATAATCCAATGTAGTCCAATAGTCCATAATAATAGTGCATTATCCATAGTACTAGCAATGTCAGTTGTTGACTTGAGCCTTTTACAGTTCAGCATATTAATATGGCTTTACTTTTTATACCTCATTTTTATACTTTTCTGCTGGATGGCTAAGACCAAGATAAAGCAACTTATATAACAAAAAAATGTAACTTTTGTATCTGATAAGGTCAGTCAAATCCCCTCAGGCTTTACTTTGAAACCTTGTACAGCAGTTTGTAGATCTTGGCAGTGTCAGCCGTGTGGATGAATCATGGCCATTGCTTGACCAA
Organism: Octodon degus; assembly: GCF_000260255.1. NCBI lineage: Eukaryota > Metazoa > Chordata > Mammalia > Rodentia > Octodontidae > Octodon > Octodon degus. Next base: position 10,161,868 of record NW_004524641.1, read on the forward strand.
TTTGCTGTCTGTGAAAGCCTGAGAGAATGTTTAAAAAAAATACTTTTACTTGAGAGACAGTATGGTAATAATTGGTATGTCATGACAAGAAGTATGCATTTAGAAGACCAGAATGACAGGTATTCCAAGCGTGGCCCTTCTATTACACATTGCTATGTTCAGTGTAGTTGCTTGGTTCACCGGTATCAGCATGTATAGTCAGGGTGAGAATCCTACCAATTAACTGCTGGTTTCAAAAACCTGCTGATGTTTCTCAGGATCGTTGCCTTGCCCATCTTGTGCATATAAATGTATGACTTTGCCCCTGTCATGTTTCCCAGCTTTTCTCATTACCCTCTCCTCACTGTCCAATCCTCAAGTTCTCACTTTCCTTTCAATTGTGTTATACTTTTCTATTTGTATTTCTTCTTTTGAGTTCTTATACTAAGGAGACTATACAATATTTACACAAGTGGGTCTGCTTTATTTCACTTATAAGTATACCTTCAAGTGGCATCCACTAAAATACAAATGCTTCAAGTTTATCATTCTTTATAGCTGAGTGATACACCATTGCATTAAAATACCACATCTTTTTCATCCATTCCTCATGTGATGGGCATCTTGGTTGATTCCAAGATTTGGTTATCACAAATTGTGCTGTTATAAACATAGGCACACATATATCACTATGATATGACATTTTCAGTTCCTCTGGGAAAATTCCCAGTAGGGGGATAGCTAGCTTGAATGGGATTTCCAGTCCTAGTTTTTTTAAGGAGTCTCCACACTGATTTCCATAATGGTTGCACCAGTCTACATTTCCACCAGCAGTAGAGATGGGTTCCCTTTTCCCCACAGCCTCTCCAACATTTGTTGTTCGTTGATTTGTTTATGATAGCCATTCTTTCTGGGGTGAGATGGTGTCTCAGTGTTGTTTTAATTTGCATTTCACAGATGGCTAGTGATATGGAGCATTTTTTCATATATTTATTTACTTCTTTAATTTAGTCCTCTAAGAAGTGTGTGTTCATCTCGAATGCCCATTTCTGGATTGAGTCTTTAAATTTAGGGGCCCTAATGTTTTTTAGTTCTTTATAAATTCTAAGAGTAGACCTTTGTCTGAGTGCTTATTAGTCAAGATTTTTTCGAAATTTGTGGGTTGTCTTTTCACTTTGTTGGTAATTTCTTTTGATGTGCATAAAATTCTCAATAAGAATTGGTCCCAGTTATTAATTCTTTCAAGTATTTATTTTATTTTATTTTTTATTTTTTTATTTAATTCTTTCAAATATTAACCATGTGATTTGCTTTTTGTTCATGAACTCTTTGCCTACCCCTATGTCTTCAAAAGTTCCTCCTACTTTCTCTTCAAGGAGATTTAGTGTTTCTGTTTTAATGTTTAGATCTTTAATCCATTTTGACTTTAGCTTAGTGCATGGTGATAGACCTAGGTCAAGTTTTAGATTTCAGCATGTAGAGAGCTAGATTTTCCAGCACCATTTGTTAAAGAAGCTATCTTTCTTCCAGTAAGTGTGTTTGGCCCCTTTGTCAAAGATCAGGTGGTTGAGTGTGTTCTTAGAGGCTTCTGAATCTTCTGATCTATTCCATTGATCCTCAGGTCTATTTTGCTGTCAATACTGTGCTGATTGTATCACAGTAATTTGTCCTATTTCGTTGGTTCCTTCTGTTCTCCTTCATGGAGTTTTGATCATTTTGGTCCCTCTCTAGAACATCTTTCAGTAGTCTGTGTAAGGTTGGCTTTGTCATCATGAAGTTCTTTAGTTGTTCTTTGTCATGGAAATATTTCACTTCTCCATCAGACTTGAAAGAGAGTTTTGCAGGGTATAGTAGTCTGGGCTGGAATTTTTCATAGAAGACTTGAAGTACTTTGCTCCATGCTCTTCTTGCCTTCATGGTTTGTGAAGAGAAGTCAGCCATAATTCTGATGGGTTTTCCTTTGAATGTGATCTGCTTCTTTTCTCTAGCATCTTTGAGTATATTATTCTTGTGCTGAATTTCTGGGATCTTGACTATTATATGTCTCAGTGTGTTTTCAATTGGGTTGAAGTTATTTGGCGTTCTGTATGCTTCGGTTACCTGAATGTCAGATTGTTTCCTCATATTTGGGAAGTTTTCTGCTATTACTTCTGCTCATATCCTTTTTATGTCATTTGTATTGACTCCTTCTTTCTCATTGATGCTTATTAGTCTCACATTGTTCATCTTTGCATCGTCTTGCATGTGATGAATTATTTTTTCCTGCATTCTAGTTGTTTTTAAGAGATCTTTTCTTACTTTTTCAGTAGCTGCACCAGCGTCTCCAAGATCTGAAACACTGTCTTTACTTTCACTCAAATGGTTTTGCAGGCTTGTGATTGAGATTTTAAGTTCCTATATATCTCTTTGACTCTGCTTCATGTGATCTATTTCTTTCCTGTATTGCTCATTCAAGGAATCCATCATTTTTCTAATCTCCTCTTTTTTTTATCAGTTTCTTCTTTAGAAGCAGTTATTTTTTTTTGAAATACAAGACTTTTCATATTTTTATTTTATCAAAATATCCCCCTCTCATTTTAATGACAGTTTTATTCTTTTGTGGGTTTTTGTATTGTGGGATTTTTTGTTGTTGTTTTGGTTTGGTTTGGTTTTTTTGGAGACAGGATCTTGCTGTGTAGTCCACACCGGCTTGGAATTTACTATGTAGTCCAGATTGCCCTCAAACTCACAATGATTCTTCTGCCTCAGCCTTCCCAGTGCTGGGATTATAGGCATGCCCACTGACCTTGTTTTATTCTCAGCAAATTCTGTCCCACTGCCCAACCTCTAATACCTACCGAAACACCTGTAGTATCCATTATGAAGTTATTTACACCCCTCTCTCCGTAAAAACATTTCCCTCCCAAATTCAATCTGTCTTAACAGCCTTGGTAAATTTTCTCTCTTGGGGGAGTGAGGGGAAATACCAGGCACAGAAGTCTCTTTGCTTTTGCTCAGAAACACTATCCCAAGAAATCAAAGAAAAGAAACATTCCTGGATATACAGGGGCCCTCGTGTATTCAGAGAAGTAGAAAGACTCCAAAGCCTGAAAGCCTGGGATTTCTTCAGAGAAAGTGAAGTTGGAGCTTGTAAACGTGAGGAGTACAGATCTAAGAGGGTTATAGGCCAGCTCAGGATTCTTCATCCATGACGTCTAGAATATTGCTCAGGAGAATTTTGAATGTGGGGCGTTCATCTGCTTTCTCGTGCCAGCAGCTGTACATGATGGTGTATACTCTCTCTGAAGCCAGATGAGGCCTGTAGAGACGTAGGCCCTGGGCAATGTGTTCAGCAGTCTCACTATTAGTAAATCTCTCATATGGCATCTTCCCCAGGGAGTAAATTTCCCACATTAAAACCCAAAAGCCCAAATATCAGATTTGCTGCTGAACTTGCTATACATAAGGACCTCTGGTGGAGACCACCGGACCGGAAACTTGGAGCCTACCGAGCTGGTGTATTCATCATCCAAGACATACCTAAACAGGCCAAAATCAGATACTTTTACAACTCCTTGATCATTTACCAAACAGTTTCGCACCGCCTGTAGTACAACAGATACTCTAGAAGCAGTTATTAATTCTTTTACTGCAGAGTTTTTTTCAGGTAGGGTTTCCTCCATATGTTTCTGTATTTGATTCTTTCCTTCAGGCGCTATGAATTCAGAGATTTCTCTTTTTGTTTCAGAAACTGATTCTGCTCTGAGTTCCTCTCTACCTTTCTACTGTTGTTTCTTTACTTCCAACGCTGTTAATTCATACATTTCAGCTGAGCTAGTGTCCTGTGCACTTGTTCTGGGTTCGCTCAAGGCCTGGGAATGCATTTTGCTCCTTGTCTTTGTCATGTCATATAGCACTGACCTCTGACCTTTGGTGCAGTTATAACCTTAGTACCTACTGAAATTCAGGTGCAAATCTATTAAGTTTGAGTTTATCCAATTATGCCTGGCTTGGGTCTAACTGTTGTGTTCAGCTCCTTCCTGCTGCAGCCCTTGGAAGTGAACCTGTTGTTCCCCTCTGGCACAACAGTGAACCTGTGGTGCCCCTCTGTTGTGCCCCTGGCCCAGGGGGCACAGGGGAGTGCAGAACTCTCCCACACACCAGCCAGTCCTGGGCTTGGGCTAGATTTGGGGATCCTGAGAGTATTGCAGAAGTTCTCATTCACTTGGTGGGCTTGGGGTCGGGAGCACTGGATGGGTGGAGGGGTCCCAAGGTCGCAGTAGAGGGTCTCACTCACACGGCATGCCTGTGTTTTGGTCCCAGAGGTCCCGTGGGCCTGGAAAGAGTTCTCAACACGTGTTTGCTAGATGAATTAATGAGATTTACCAACACTGCATTTTAGAGGCAAGAGTTAAGAAATTCATAAGCACTTTGAATATTTAAACACAGACTTGACAAAATCAGTTTGCAAACAGCCAAATGGCAGTTTCTTCACAAGAGCTGTTAGAAGCGAAAATATTCTACTTGCTCTGATTCCATTAGAGGAATCAACAATGTGGTCCTCTCTGAACTGAATGCAGAGTAACTGCACTATTCCCCAACCAGATTACAACATGGGGATTGGGGTTCTCGGCAGAGCTGGACAGGTTGCGCACAGCCGAAAGGCACCTGCCAAAGGGACAAGCAGGAGCTAGAATCCAGCCCGCATGCTGGTCACCAACATCTGCCTGGAGACAAGGGCAATTTTTTCCTAAAGATCACGAAGGCGAAGCTGCTTGGCAAGTTTCACAGCTTTTCATGATTCACCCAAAAGCACTGGGCAGGTCCCCCGTGTCTCATGCTTACTCCTATTCCTTGGCCCAACGCAGCCAAGTAGCACACAGTACCACACTGAGGTTGTTAACTGGTCATTGCATTTAAGACTACCAGGAGGGTGAGAAACTCCCAGCAGAACTATGATTTATTCATTTGGGAACAAATAACATTTTAGTAATTGAAGAAACTTCAGATAAAAAATGCCTTTTACTGAGTAGGAAAAAGGAAGCTCAGAGAGGTCATCGAAATTACTGGACTCAGAACAGAACTCTTAGGCCAAGTCAGATATAAGTTTAATTTTGCATTAATCTAGGCCTTCCACAGCCCCTCACAGAACCTGCAGGGCCAGCTATTAAGTTCCCAGCTGAGCAAGTCTAGTGATAAGCGAGCAGCTTTGCAATTTAATTGAGATTTTAAACTCCGACTGGGTCGTTACATTGTACTGAATGATTTTCCATATCTCTTAACATCAAGATCCCCCCACTTTCAAAATTAACTCTAATAGAAGAGAAATAAATCAAACATTTATAAGATCTAATAGATGTCACAGTGTTCTTTCTCTGGCAGGAGTTCTACCTCTTTTCTTGAAAAAAGATTAATCATCAAACCAACTTAGTATAAGATTGAAATTCCTCATTTATATCATATTAAATTTATATCACTTGCCACTTCTATCAACTCTAGGGGGGCAATTTTCTGTATTGAATTATTTCTATTCTCTTGTAATGAGATACCTGAGAAATTTTTAAATATGTATGCACACACTTAATTCGTAGATTAGTAAACTAATACTAGAAATGAAAATCTTAACAGCACTGCCGTATTTGCATATGTATGTATCAGCTACTCGTACACATCCCCCTCTCCTGACTGTTGCTGCATGGTAGGTCCCTAGACAGGAATGATTGATGAATAAGTGTAATACAGTTTGGGAATTAAAACAGCAGGTCAGATAGTGTCCACAGCAGCCGTGAAAGAAATGAATTATCAAATTATTTGGATACCCCATGAATTCTAATGCATCTAGCCTTGTTCTTGCAGTTTCTGTAGCAAAGCCTTGACAGTTCTGGACTTGAGTATTAGGACTCTTCAATACAAGTGTATTGTAATTGGTGTGAACCATAAAGAGTCCCAATTAAGGCACAAGCTATTAAAAAAGAAGAAGAAATGTGCTTCTCTAAAGGACCAAAAAAAAGGCAATATATGGACTAGTTAAGTGTTAGCCCTTCTATATTAGTGTTCTAATTGGTGCTGTAAATTAACACAAATTTCATACAGTTCTGGAAGTCAGACAACTGAAATGGGTCTCACTGGGCTAAATTCAAGGTTTGGCACAGCTGTGTTATCCCTTTTGGCGGCGCTAAAGGACAAGTCTGTTTCTTTGCTTTCCAGCACCCGGGCCTGCATTCCTTGGCTCATTCCCCTTCTCTCTCCATCTCTGAGGCCAACAACACAGCATCTTCAGATCTCCCTCTGAGCCTCAGCTCCCTTATTCACTTACCAGGACCCTTGTGGTTATCCCAAGTCTACCCAGATAACCCAGGGCGATCTCCCCTTCTCGAGATTCTCAATATAACTGCATCTGCAAAGTCTTTATTGCCATAGATGCTGCATACAGATTCTAGGGATTAGGCCATGGCCATCTTTTGGGGACAAGGATATTCTGTCACCCCACCTCCTAAATTTGTGGTTGCATTTAGGCTTGTGCCACATGGTCCTGGAGAGGAAGCACAGAACTGGTAGGTAGAACACATTCGGAGAGTGACAGAGACCGGTGCTGGAAGCCCAGTGTGGGCCACTTGCCAGATACATAACCTTGGCCACAGTACTTAAACAGCCTGTGCTTCAGCTTTTTAAATCGATGAAGCAGAGCTACAGCATCCCCTTCGTTTTGTTGTGGTAAGGACTAAAGGAAAGCACAAAACAGAGCTCCTAGGGCTCCCCCTGTCTGCACATTAAGAGGGTGCCTGAGCTTTAAAGCAACCTATAGGCCAATTTGTATCATATTGGCATGAGGCTAATTACTATTACATTCAACAAAGAAAGGCTTCTCTGGCCCAGAAAGTAAAAGACAGACAGTAGATCCGTGGATTTTCTTCATCAGTGAACACCTTGAAATACTAGTAGGGATGCCTGCAGAGCTGCTCTACCCAGTAGCTTAAATGGCAAACCCGACTGAAGAGAACAGAAAAGATTTCCCTTTATCTCTGATTCTCAGTTACCTCTCAGGTAGCGCACTCATAGCCAGGAGCTACCAGATTATGTTTATAGCCTAAAGAAAATGATTGGAAAAAAAAAGAAAAGAAAATGATTAGGCCAGCCAGATAGCTCAGCGGACTAAAGTGCCTGCTTAGGGGTTTGATCTCCGGTGTGTGCTGTGCTGGCCCCACCCCTGGGGCTCACTGAGATGGGCAATTGAGATGGGCGTGGTGGTGCACATCTGTAATCCCAGCGCTTGGAGGCTGAAAACAGGAGGATCACTACGAGTCCGACCTACATAGTGAGACCCTGTAAACCCTATAAAACCTGTACTAAATACATTTTTTAAAAAAAGAAAAGCAAATGATAAATAGCAGAAGAATTCAGATTAAAGGGAACTGAACAATGCCAAGTTTCTATCCAAATAATTTTACGAATTTTTAAAAATTTAGGAGTTATAGATACATAACATATGCTGAGTTGATAAGATTGAACAAAAGAACAGGTAATGATTCAAATGTAATAAACTAGGGGGTCCATGAATTACTCTGAGATTTGGATGAGCTAATGGTGATTTTAAGAGACTTGTGCCCAAGCCCTGCCTGTCCCACTTACCTGCTGTGTGACCCCGGGTGGCTCACAGGATTACGACTGGGATTAAACAAGTTTAGGAATATCAAACCCCTATATAAGCATAGGATAGTTTTCTTTATACATGCAACAAACATGGATCTTTATTTGTAGTAAATACTAAAACAAAAAAAATAAAAATAAAAATAAAAATAAAAATGGAACAAAAAAAGATTTTGTTGTCTCCTTTCTAGGAGTTCTCAAGCTAATGAGGAAAACAAGAAAGACATGCTACTTTTATCCAACTTCTCCTGATTTTGTTATTTATGGTATAATTTGTTATTTGAAGTATAATTTATTTAAAATAAGCACACATCAGATAGGTAGCATTCAATCTGATTTTGTGCATTTTAAGAGAAAAAAACCTTCCCACCAGCCCATTCCCCACCACTCCCCTTCAGAAGTAACCACAGATCCACTTTCCATCCCCACAGGTGAATTTTGCAGTTCCAGAATTTTGTATGATATCTTCTTGGATGCCCTTGTTTTGTGCTAGGCTGCCTGTGCTCACCATAATTTGATATTGATCCACAATGTTGCATTTATAGTAATCATTGCCTGCTTAGCTGAGTACTATTTCTTTTATGAAGCAGTGCCCGCTTACCCTCCCCCCACTGATGGACACCTGAATTCTCAGTCGGTCCTGATGAAGGCAGCTGTTACGAACAGTCTTGAACAAAGCTTTTTGATGTGGACATATGTTTCTCTTTCTCTTGGACAAATACAGTGGGACCTCGGTCCACAAATTTAGCTCTTTCTTGGATTCTAGTTGCAAACTGAATTGGAGCAGGGCCAAACCAAATTCAGTGGTTAGGTTCACTGTTGACCTTATGGGGAAATTTGATTTGTTTCTCATCTAATTTAGTTTGTGGTCAGAATTGTGGAAAGAATGAAGTTTGTGAGCCACGGCACCACTGTACCAAGGAACACAACTGATGGGTCACAGGCTCCTCTTTGGAGAGTAAGTTCTATTTGAGATGAAAATAAGTCTAAGAACTGAGCTTTAAAAAAACTATTGGAATTAAAGTTCCTCCTCCAATGATTAGGTGGCAGGGCTGGGAAGAAATGTATAAAATAAAGCTATTTGATGGAACTAAATAGTACCCAAGCTGCTTAGCTTTCTTTGGTCCTGTCATTAAGCGGCAAGTACTCGCCAGTCAGGTTCTCCTTGCTCCTGACCATTGTAAGACCTGGGAATCACCACCAGAACTCTTGGGGTCACTCTCTTCCATGCCCATGCCACTGATTCCAGATGCTCTTACAGGAGTACAAGGAACCCCGTACTCAGAAGGCCTGCTCTTAACCCACCTCTCTCAGGACTGTCGAGGGCACAGGCCATAGCAGGACCAAGAAAGGACCTGCTATCCCAGGGTCTGTGCCCAGCCTGGCTCCCCCACCTCCAGGTGAACATCCCTCAGCTGGAACCTTGATGGACCATGATTTCTCCTACCTCTTCCTCCTGCCCTAATAGAATCTGTACTTCTGTTATCAGTGTTACAAGCTACCATGACTGTAGCAACATTTTTAAGTGACCCGTTTTGAAAGAATGCCTATCATCAAGAAATCAATTAATAACAAATGCTGGTGAGACTGTCAGGAAAAAGGAACACTTTTCCACGTTCGTGGGAACATACCTTTGTACAACCACTGTGGAAATCAGTATGGAAAGTCTTCAAATCTAAAATTGAAACATTTGGCCCAGCTATTCCCCTTCTTGGTAACCTCCAAAAAAAGTTAAAAGGTTTGCACCACAGTCATATGTGCACCCACATTTATAGAAACACAATTTGTAATAGCTAAATCTTAGAAACGGCCCAGATTCGCATCTACAGATGAATGGATAAAGAAGTGATTTTTATAACCAACATAATACTTAGTAAACAAGACATTTTTAAATAAATGGATGCACCTTGAAAAGATACTATTAAGTGAAATAAATTGGACACAGGTGTTTATTTTATTTTTTTGTATTTTAGGAAAGGGTGTACAGGGTGCTCAGGATCTCACTACTAGATCTGACTCATAGTCATCCACCTGTTTACAGCCTCCCAAGAGCTGGGATTAGAGGGACGCGCCACCACGCCCAGTCTCAATCACCATCTCAGCACGCCCCAGGGGTGGAGCTGACATGGCAGGCCTGAGGATCGAACCCCCAGCCCCTGTGCCGGCTTGCAAGTGCTTTAATCCACTGAGCTATTTCGCCAGCCCTGTACACACATGTTTAAATACCACTGTTTCTCTTACATGACAAACTGAAAGCATAAAAATGGATTACAGACATTGGGAAGAAGGAAGAAGATGTTCAAATGGGAAGGGGAGCAAAGGAAGCCAGAGAAGGATGGGGAGAGGGAAAGAAAAGGGAAGAAAAAGAAAATAGAAGGAAAATGAAAACAAAGCTTTTGTGAGAGCAAGAAGGGTTGAAAGGATGGGAGGGGAATGGGGAAAAAAGAAGAATACATCATGTACAGGTAAAATTCCCTACAGTAAATGTGATCATTAAGTATACCAAAAGAGTATCAATAAAGTTAATTTTAAAAATCAGTCGGCTTGTTCTTTACACACACTGGAGCAAGGATGGTGAAGTTTGGTGTCATTTACAACTCATTTTGGAGGGATTCATGGATCATGGTTCCTCTGTACAAGACCATCACCTTAGAGAGACCCTCAGGTAGGAATGCAGAGGTTAAATGCAGGATCATTTTCTTCACCCCAAGGGAAAAACAAGGCCGTAAACACAGGCCTGAGCTCCCCAGGAACTGGTCTGATCACAGTTTCCTAGGAGTCATAGGTCACTGTGGATCAGGCAGAAAAAGGAGGCCTGGGGATGTGGAGCAGGAGGACTGGCCGCAGGCAGGCAGCAGGCCCTAGGTTCAATCTCCAGCCCTGGGGATAAAGACAGAAAGAAAGGAAGGGGAAGGGAGGGGAGGGGAGGGAAGGGGAAGGAAAAGAGAAGCAAGGGAGGAGAGGGAGAGCTGGCATGAGAGTGAGAGTGAGCACTGTGATCAGGAGGCGGGGCCTCTGACAGAGCGGTCTGTCACTGTTTCCTCCTGGGAAGCCCCCATTCAGCCCCAAGGAATGGGCTCCCCATGGGAAACGGGATCTCTACTCCATGTCAGAAGGAAAATGGGCTCTATACAAGCAGTGTGTTAAGACTTGCAGCAGAAAGAGTTTCAAAGAGTCTAATTTCCACTCGTGGATCTCGGCCCAAAAGCCCCACTGCCTCTGTCCTGGACACATAAAGGGTAGCACCAGGCACTAAGCAAAATCTAAGCCAGAGTGATTTTTAGACTGGTCTTAAAATTTTTTAAATATTGTACAAGGAAATGTATTGTTCAGGAGAGATAAGGCATGAAATAAAATGGGCTGGATTGGTGCATTTAAAGAAGAATGCGCTGGGCCAGGGAGATGGCTCAGTGGAATAAGCACTTCCCTCGCAAACGCAAGGGCCTGAGTTCAATGCCCAGTTCTGCAAAAAATAAATAAATATTTTTTAAAAAACGACAATGAAGAAAACAATGTGTAGGTATGGAGATGACCTATGGCTTTAAAAATCAAAAATTAAATATGCTCATAACTCTTACAGAGTCATATCTTTCCCTTACAACCTTATTAGCGTCCATAGCACAAAACCATAAGCCATGCCCAGAGCTCCCCAAAGGAGTCAAGCCCGGGCTCCCGCCCCAGTTGCATGCACTGGATTCTCCATGAGACCTGGCTTCCCCCTCTCAACCCTTCTTTAACTGGGCCACAGTGGCACCTGGCACCTGCCTACATGGCTGTTATTATTGATAACAGCAATAGCTTCTTGATTATACAGAAATGATTGTACACAAGTAGCTCATTAAGGCCTGCAGCATGTTTACTGTTGTTTACTATGCAGTTAGCAGGCCAGATGCTCAGAGCCGGAAGCTATCGCTCTCCATGAACAGATTAGGGGAGAGTGATCGGCATCATGCATTTTATGCCTGAGCATAATCTGAAACAGAGCACATAATGGATGCACATCAAAAATCCCATCAGTGAAGGCTGCTTCCATTATCTCAGGTGCCAGGGAGGAGAATAAGGTGGGTGCTGCCCCAGGGTGACCGCCATGATTTTAGAAATGGCAGGATGAGGGCCCAAAGCAGCTTTCCAAGTCCGATCAACATCATATAGAAAGAGAGCTCTAGGCTGGAAGTCAGAAGACCAGTTTTCTCCCCAGCTACCTGCCAAATCATCCCAGTCACTTGAATTCAAAATAGCTTCTAAGCCCCTTTAGGGAGACAGACAATGACTGGCTTGATTTGTCTTTCATTAGATTGGTTTTGAAAGAAAAATCAGTAGCTCAAAGTCTGTATAGGACCTGAAGGCCACAGCAGACACCAGAAATTTTAGCTAATAAAAGAAGGAGACAACACAAGGGTGGCATGTTTGGGGAGCTACAAGCAGTTTAGGACAACTAGGAGCAGGGTGGAGGTGGGGACACAGGTAGGCCTGACTGGGCTGCAGCCGTCTTTGGCTAGGGCAACCAAAGGCACTCACAGAGCTGGCGTGAAGAGCACAGTGAGGCACTCACGTACAGGTGTGTGATTGAGAGCGGTCACCCTGACATCCCAAGAAGAGGAAAGCCATAGGATGGAATTGGTGGGAGGAGGACGATCCTCACCTGTGGCAAAGATCCACTCAGGGAAGCTACTGCAGTCACTTCACTGATCTGAGGCTCCATGTCCTCATCACAACATAAGGAGTATGTCAGGGCAGTGTTCACAGTGGCAGAAATAGGTCTCAGACCTGCTCTGTATTAAAAGACAGTTTCTTGGTGTTTCAGAATTTCCCGAGGATCAGTTGACTGCAGGCATCACTCACAGGATTCAGTCAGAGCTTTCCTCACCCCTGTGCCCTCCATTTTTTTAAAAAAAGCTCTCTCCACATAAAAAAACAAGATGGCCACCAGCAACCTAAGGTGTATAATCTGTAAAGTTAGTTCCCCTGTCAAGTAAACAAACAACTCCAGAAGAAATTAGCTCAGGGATGGCTCTGATTGGTCCAATTTGGGTCTTCAAGGCCTGTACCAATCGCCATGAATCAGGTAATGGATCATTCTGATTGGCCAGGACTGAGTCTATACCTACTCCTGTGAGATGAACTCTGCCTGCTCTACTCAAGCCTTGTCTAATGAGCCCTCCATGGGGAAAATGAGAATTCTACCCCCAGACAAAGGGATGTTGGATGAGAAAAACAGACATCCACAAGAGAAGACTGAACCAAATCATTTCCAGGATCCCCATGCTATAAGCCAGGTCTTCATCCTAAACCCATTACACTTTCTCCATCATCCCAGGCTCTTAGGGCCCCAATCTCCCACACAGGGGAGGAGTCAGACGTCCCTTGCTGATAGTGGTTGAAGCTTGGTCTTTTGAGGAAAGCCTACCCCCCTGCCCCCACACAGGCTCATGCTGACAAAACAGAACCCCATGACTTCTTTCATTATCAGACAATTCAGCTTTACACTAAAGAAAAAGAAGAGGCTCCATTGAAGCAAGTGCCCTTTAGAAAAAGCAGGTGGTATCAATGACATCATTTAATTACTTTTATTGTGAAACTCTCTTCAAAAGAGAGTCACAACATGATGAAAGTCAGGAGAATAAGTTCTGCAGAAAGTTCAACAGTCTCAACTTTTTCTGCTCAAAGGAAAAATTTAAAAGGTTAAATAAATGACTTGTACTTTTGTTTGGAAGAAATTAATTATACTAAGAATGTGACTTGGTCTGGATCTGCAATATTAGAAAAGTATGCTAGACATAGGAATAACTGCTCATCTCTTT
>NW_004524641.1:10175373-10188652 GCF_000260255.1 Octodon degus
TTTGTTTTGTTTTGTTTTGTTTTGTTTTTGTTTTTGTTTTTTTTTTTTGTATTTAGTACAGGATCTACAGGGTCTCGCTACACAGATCAGACTCCTAGTGATCCTCCTGTTTTGCAGCCTCCCAAGCACTGGGATTACAGGCGGGCACCACCACACCCAGTCTCAATCTCTGTCCCAGCATGCCCTGGGGGCAGGACCTGCACAGCAAGCCAGGAATTGAACCCAGCTCCTAAACAGGCGCTTTAATCCACTGAGCTATCTGGCCAGCCCCCACTCTGCTTTTTGATTGGAATGATCTAGAGTATTTTTTAGATGATAGATAAAATCCTACTAGTGCAAGGGTATTGGAAGTTAGGATAGCCACTAGAGTAAGGTGCTGGGAAGGAAAGGATGAAGGAAGGAAGGAAGGAAGGAAGGAAGGAAGGAAGGAAGGAAGGAAGGAAGGAATGGAGGGAGGGAGGGAAGGGAAGGGGGGAATAAGAGAAGAAGGGGTAACCTGTAGATACTCTGGGTAGCTTTTAGATTACTGGTTCCTTTCAAAGAAAGGAAAACTGAATGATGCTAAGATTTCTGAAGTTTCCAGCTAATCTCAAAATTAAAGTGATGATTTATATTTTCATTGGACTTTTGGCAATGTTCCAAAAACCACCTATTAAACATTAAAAGACCCAAATACAAATAATTTTGTCAAACAATATTTCATTTACATATCATTTAACACTTCAAGAAAACACTAAAGATCGCAATGCTAACATCTTTTATTTCAAAATACCATATGGGTTCAATGCATTCCTAATTAAAGATTTTGAAATCTTCCAAGATGAAAATTTTCACTAAACAAAAAAACCTAAGAGACACTAACAGTTGTTTTAATCCCACATTAGCTCTTTTTGTTTTGAAGTGATTTGTGACTTGATCAATTACTATTTACAGAACATTGTTCAGGTGCAAACTACATCCCAGATCCAATAAGGAATTCTTACAGAGACACAAGAAGTAGGATCTCCACTGGCAATAAACTTATAATTAAGTTGTATACAGGAAGCATAAGTACTGTGACAAATTAAAATGCACAAGAGTGCAGAATAAGAAATATCAGGGGAAAAAAAGAAGAAAGAAAGAAATATCATGCAGCAGGTAACAAATAATTAGAAAACCTTTCTTTTTTTTTTTTTTTTTTTCCTGGTACCAGGAATCAAACTCATGACCTTGCACTTGCAGGGCAGGCGCTTGTGCCACTGAACTATTTCCTCAACACAGCAATTAGAAAATAAATGCAAAATACCGTAAGTCCCAGACACAAGTGAGGGAAAGATGGTCTGAGAGGTGTTGGCATGTCCAATAGAAACTTCTTCTGGGCAGAGCAGGGTCAGCTGAGTAAAGACTCTGGCATGATCCTGACCTTTGGCGCTTCAGTGCTAAGAAGCTCACTAGGAGAATCCTGAATTGAACCAGCACTTTAGGACCGCTGGTCTGGCAGCTGCTGCTTACTGCCTGTGTCCCAGATACAGTTCCTGGTGACGGTCTCAGGCATTCCTGGTGACGACCCTCTGAGAGCAACACCAGGAAGCCGGAGCACAGGGTAGATGTGGTGACTCACCTGGGACCACCCATGAGTCAGCCACGGAGCCAGTTTCCACAGCCAGCAGTAGGGCTCCAGGGTCCGCCCTGCCCACCCCTGAAAACACCAGGGCAGAATGTGCCTGGGAGGCTGATGTGGGCGCCCCACCCAGGGGTGAGCCTGAGTCAAAGCAGTGACAGAAGGAGAGGGACGCTGGAGGATAATGAACACAATAATGAATTTTCCCTCCTCCTGTTGATGAAATATTTACATGTATTTGTCACCAAAAATTAACTTCATTTTCCAAAGCTTTAATGAGCAAGGAAATTATGTATGAAGGTAGATATTCTTCCACTCAGATTGTGAAAATGAGGCAAATAAAAGTTAATGCATGCAAATCATTTAAAAATTATGAGTCTTATGGGCCTTTCTGACCCCTTCTGATTGAATTCGACTGGCATATAAACAAGTCATTGAGGTATTAAGAATCAATTAACAGTGAGCTGGCTGATTGTCATTACACCTTTAATTAGCAGTATTGGTTTCAGTATCACAGTGCAATGCTTTGCAGCTATAAATGAATGGATCGCCCAGCCACCAGCTGACATTTCGAGAACCTTGATACATCATCACTTTTTCCTGCTACTAATTAAGATTTATATCTCGCACTGTATTAATATTGCAGAGGCCTTTGTGATGGAGGCAGGATTTTTCCACTGCTTTTGTTTCCTTGGGGCTCATCGATTACAGCACACGCTGTCTGGGATCACAGGGTCAGAACCTGAGTGCTGAGGAGTCAGTGCGAAGAGGGCCTGCCCAAGAGTTACTCGCCAGACATACATGTGTTAAAGGCCTGCCACGTACAAACCACCATGCTAAATGCAGGACAAAGGAGGAGGATGCAGAGGAGGAAGAGATGGAAGGGGAGATGGGGGAGGAGGAATACCATGATGCTCACCCCAAAGTTAAGCTCACTGTTTCCTAGGGAGACCCACATGGCTCCTGATGTTGGGCACATGAAGCAGCAATCTATTCAGTTCTTTAGAAGATAGCTTTGGTTGTTGTCTCTTTGTACAGATAAGGAAACTGAATCACAAAGAAATGAAATAAGTTGCACGCTGACTTTGCACTCAGCTCTGAATGTGACTATATGAGTCTAGCGCTCACCATAATCACTGCTTGTAGGCCAACTGGGGTTGGAACCCCAAGTGGGTCCCAGATGAGGCATCCCCATTACACCAGACTTGTTCCAGGGTTGCACCTCCAAGAAGCAGAATGGAAGAAGCCTGGAGGCTGTGCCGGCCCCCAAGACCTCCAGGGTTCTGTCTCCCTGGGAAGAGGCCCACTTCAGAGCCTGTGCCTTTGCTTAGAGTCCTGGGGAAGTAGAGCAGCTCCACTTCAGAACTGCAGTTAAGCCTGGCTTTACCTGACACAGCCTTCCCCAATACCATGGGAGACCTGGAAAGCAAAAGCCACCACAGATACCAGAAGCAGGATGGGTGCTAAAGATTAGAAACTTTAACAGTATATGCTCCATTTTTGTCTCACTGTTTGATTTTTCAGTTTTTTTCTGCTTTCACTTACTTAAAGACCAAACTGCATGGAAGAGCTTAGGAAGCCATAAGTTCCAGGTCATTATGAAGAAGGCATGGGAAGCCTGGTTGACAGAAATTAAGTTCAAAAACAAAAGGACCTGACCACAAAGCCAGGCACTCCATCTGCGTGACAGAAGGGCCTTCATGAGACATTTCTCTTTATGACTGTGCTGTGTCAAATCTCTGGCAGGCTATAATACTAATTAAGCAAATTCTTTAATTTTTTTTTTTTTTTTTTTTTTTTTTTTTTTTTTTTTTTTTTTAGTTTCTTCATTTAAAAACAATTTCTCCCTACTCTGTCCAGTGAGCACATTGGCTAGCTAAAGGTTTGTTGCTGGTGCAGATAGCTAAAGGGTCTCTTCCAGCTGGTTCTGCAGCTCTGACTCACCTACCAGCCTCGTGCCTTTCAGAAATCCCATTTCGAGGCCCTGCCATTTTTCCACATGATGCTTGCTGACTGCAGGCTCTGGTTCCCAGGAGGCGCCCAGGCTGAGATCATCCACCGGCTTCCTGCCACACATTCTTGTCACCCAAGCCTCTCTCCTGGTTCAGCAGACTTGCTCCACCAACGCGATGTTGTTTTCACCCCCTCACTCTCACACCATGTGGTCAGGGTGGACAAACACTGTGCAGTTTTGATGCCAGGACCACGTGACCAGAGAACCACCCTTGCTGCACTGGCCCCTGGTCACCTGCAGGTCTCTAGACTGTGAGGAATTGTAAGTGCAGCTTTGGAAGTGGTGGTGCCTGAGGTTTTGCTGCTAGATGTGCTCAACAAGGCAACCCCTCAGTGTAGAAGGTCCTGGAACATAGGTAGACCTTATGATGGGGCAAAAGAGACTCCATTTCAAAGGAGAGTCACTTAAGTTCATTTAAACTATAGATAAACTCAGTTCCTCACCCCCTCCTACGCAGCTAGCCATACACCCACTTAGGAGAAAACCCATGTCATAAAACAGGAACAAATAGTTAGAACTTGGGGAATAGGGTAAACATTAAACTAAAATGCTTCAGAACAGGGAAATGGTCAACTATATCCGGGAAATGTAAATTTTGTGACAGTTGTATGACATTCTTGTAAAATTCTTGAAAATGAGATTATTTAGTTACTATGGATACCTGAAAAGTATCTGAAAGTAAAGTTCAGGCAGGTACTGGGAACCTACAACTTTGGGAGTCCTGATCCAAAGCCAAGGCATCAGTCAGCCTGAGCTCACAATAAAGGCTTGTTCCTACCCACTTGGTCCTTTTTGTGTGGGTGTTTATCTTTGCTCACTGTCATCTGCTGATACACCTGTAGGTGCCATTTGTCCAAGTATTTCCTTCTATTTCTAGCTTGCTGTTGAGTTTTTTTCATGAGTGAACGTTGAAACTTTTTCAGGGCCTTCCGCCTCAGTTGCTGTCATCAGGTGTGCTTCTCTAGACTGATGACAGGGTAGATAATATTGATCGATTCCCACACTGAGCCAGTCTTGCATTCCCAGGTCAGTCTCCACTTGGCTGTAGTAAGGACTCTACTCTTCTTTCTTATTACAGAATTAGACATGCTGGATATTTTGGTGAGGTCTTTTGTGTCTAAGGACATGAAAACACTGGTCTGTATTTTCTTTCCTTATGCTGTCTTTATTTAGCTTGATAAAGAGTATTTCTTCCTCGTATAGCTATCTGTTTGTTTTGTTTGCAGGATGGAGGATCCAAACCAAGTCCTAGTGCATAGTGAGCAAGTGCTACACCCCCAGTCCATTTATTTATGTGTTTGTTTGTTACTTTGATACCTGGTCCCCACAAATAGCCCAGGCTGGTCTTGAACTTACAATCCTCATGTCTCAACCTTATTTTCTGAAAGAAATTGTGTAGGATTGATTTCTTCTTTAAGTATTTGGTGGAGTTAGCCAGTGAAATTTTCTGGCTGTTTTTAAGGGTTTTGTTTTGTTTTGTGCTCCACTATGGATTCAATCACTTTTGCTGCTTAAAAGATTACTCAAATTCTCTACTCCAACTCGAGCTAGTTTCAGTAGTTTCTGTTTTTCTGAGGAACTGGGTCATTTCTCTAAATTATGCTTTAAAAGCCAACAGCAACAGAGAAATCATTTCTACCAACAACCTGAGAAAGCCTGGAATCAGGCTTTTCCTTTCCATGAAGCCACTGCCTCAGGCTGCAATCTAGTGAGACCCAAAAGTTTTTCTCATCTACAAAAACTCTGACAAAATAACCAGTTTCTAGTAATCTGTATAGCATAAGAAGACAATACTTTTTTTCCCCATCTTCTACCTGTATGACTATATTTGAAGTTTCTTTTCTTCTCTTTTCTTTTGTATTTAGGAAAGGGTCTATAGGGCCTACAGGGTCTCACTATGTAGATCATACTCGTAGTGATTCTCCTGTTTTTAGCCTTCCAAGTGCTGGGATTACAGGTGCACACACCAGCATGCCCAGTCTCAATTGCCAGCTCAGTGCACCCTGGAGGCTGGGCTGGCACAGCACGCGGCTCAACTCTGCCTAAGCAGTCACTTTAGTCTGCTGAGCTATCTGGCCAGCCCTGTATTTGAAGTTTCTTGCAGACAGCAAACCATACATTTAGGCAATTTACAGTTAATATAATTATTGATAAGTTAGGCTTAGTTCTATTTATTATTTTATTTTTGTTCTATATTTTATTTCTCTGTCAGGTCTCTACCCCCAACCCATTGAACTTAATCTTTTTAAAATTAGTATTATCTAGAGTTAGTTTCTTCTTCTACATCATCTTTTGGATCATATGAACTTCTTTCAGTACTCTACTTAAATTTTTTTATTTAGTGTTTTTACCATATCTACTTGTACAGCTTTTTTTTTTCCTGTAGTTGCTGTGGTGACTATAACTGAGCCTATATTCCACTGTGTTGCAGTCAGGGCTTGCAAGGGGAACAATACAGACACATAATTTAGAGGATTATTTGTGGTAGTCACCAACGAATCAAGTTCAGAAGCATACAGGAAACCTTTCCACACACTAGAGACCCAAGAATCCAGCTGAGGGCCTGGATCCCAGGGCAGTGTCCTGCAGGAGTCCAGCTGAAGACTGAGAGCCCGTGGCAATGTCTCACACAAGTCTGATTCTGGAAGGCCCAGAAGTCGATGGTGGAAGCTAGAAAGTCTGCACCAGCAGGATGAATGATTTGTGCCAGCAGGGATCAGCTCTGGAACTAGGAAGCCACTCTCAAAGTAAGGACCCAAGCTCCTCTGAAGAGTTCTACAGCCATCCTCAGTGACAACGAGGCCCTGAACTCCTCTGACCATAAGAATAGTCGAGTTTGTGTCAGGAAAGCCAGCATGACAATCTCCTCCAGGAAAATCGACAGCCCCTGGAGACCACAGCTGCCCAACAAAACCTCTTCTCCAGCTCTCCTTTATATTTTGTTGGCAGCAGTCCTCATGTGGGCCTTCCCCACCCAGCACCACACTGACTCAGTTCAGCAGGGTGTTACATGGTGACCACCAGTTATCAATCACCACACAACGAAACTAGAAAAATTCAAGCAGACTGTGAACTATATAAATTAATATTATGAAAGGAAAAAGAATATAGTGGAACAGGGTGGAAAGACCTGAATGGAGTAACAAGGACTCTATGGCCCACTGCTCCAACTCCATCCAGAATACCACAGGGCCAAATGTTCTCTTATACTACTGGACCGACAAATACTGAATCTGTCCTAAGCCATTTCTCTCAAGGAATTAGATGAGATTTTGTTATTCTGACCAGACCTATTATAATCCAGAAAGCACTTGGTAAACAATGTTTATTTTCCCTACCTCTCCAGTCCCCCGTACCTGTTTAGAGGTGGGGTTCACTGTGCTCTTTTAGGGGCCAAGGAGATAACTCAGTAGAATAAGCACTAAACACAAGATCCTGAGTTCAATCCCCAGTACCACCAAAAACAAACAAACAAACAAACAAACAAAAACAAAAAAACAGACAAACTGTGCTCTTTTAGAAGATGACCTCCTTTCCCTACTGGGAACCCAGCCAAGGCATCTGTCACCATGGGGCAGACCACATACACCTACCATAGGAAGGCACTCTAAGAGAAAGGAAGGGTCAGGAGAAAACAGCAGTTCAGAGCCTAGTCAGGCGGGCACATGAATTAGTCCTGCAGGGTCCCAGTGCAGACACTTGCGATTTCCCACCATTCTGAGTTCCACAGCAGAGCCCTCCATCCACCGCCCCCTTCACTCCATGAGTTCAGCTTCTTGTCTCCTTCCTGCATTAATCATGTTCTGCACTGGGCCCTAATACTGTCCTTACTGGCAAAAGACAAAAGATTTATATGATCTGAAGAGAAACCAGAGTTTATGTCCTCATCAGTAAAGATTCCAGGAGTTCTTGTGATTCCAATGTGGAGCAGCTCCACGTAGTCCCTGACACAGGAGAAGGTGGCAAGAGGTAACTAAGCAGAGAAGTCAGACGTGTAGCCAGAGAGAAGCTGTTCAGGGGTCTCCACCTCAGCTAGACACAGGCAGCACCTGAAGAGTGCCATGTGGAATTACTTTGAAGTTTTGTGACAGCAGTGCCTTCATCAAATCCATCTGAATGTGCTTGCAAGGCAGAAGGGGAGGCACAGGCTTGTGACTCTGACCCTAAATGTTCAGGGATGTTGTGTTCCACACTCTTACATTGTTGATCCTTTCCACCAATTTACACTTGCTGGCAAGATGAATGAGTTAATTACTGAAGTAAAATGAGTAATATTTAATTCTCTTCCCTCTATCGAAGTCAAAAGGGACATGTTGTAGCATACCATGTACACAGGGCACACATAATTATTTAGTTCTGTAAAGATTAAGCCCCCGATGACAGGATGCATGTCTCTGTTACTTTCCATGCTGGGACAAAATACCTGACACCCAAAATGAAGGAAAGAAAGGTTTACTTAGCTCACAGTTAGTGGAGGTTTCAGTCCATACTCAGCTGGCTCTAAGGCAGAACGGCACACGGCAGAAGCAAGCAATTCTTGGTGATAGAAGCAGCAAAATAGCAAGAGCAAAAAGGCAAGAGTAGAAGCAACAGCAACAGAGGTGCAGTCCCTCTCCCTTCCTTATACCACATTCAGGCTATCTGCCCCAGGGCAGGTGTAGCACTCATGTCCATAATCCCAGCAGCTTTCACATCCATAATCCCAACATCGGATCATGAATTAATCACAAACTCTAGAAGCCCAGTGCTCCATCAGTATATGAGGTTTTGGGCAGACAATTACCCACAAACCATAACAACAGGGAAGCATGATCCTTTCCCAGTGGCCCTAGCTGTCTGAACGCGCAGGTCACACGTGGGGACTGGAGTCCCTATTTCCCTTCCTTCCTTCATAAATATTTACCAATCCACCCATAGCTGGCCTTGTGTTATGTATGCAGATATTTGTGGTCAGAGAATAATCCGTAAGACTTAGAGAGCACTAATTAGTTGTCCATCCAGAGCCATCCTTTCTTTGCATGGTAGTACAGTTACAGCGGGTGGGAGCATAGCCTGATTTCCCAGCCTCTACTGCAGTAATATGTGGCCATGTGCCCATGTTCTGCCTCCTGGAAAGTGAGAAGAGCTGTGTGCCACTCATGACAAAACTCTCAAGAGTAGATATGCTGTGTCCATGCTCTCTCTCTCTCTCTCTCTCTCTCTCTCTCTCTCTCTCTCTCTCTGTCTGTCTCTCCTCTGCTCTCCACCATTACAAGCAAAACTGGAGGGACAGTAGGGTCCCAACAGAGAAAGGAAATCCAGGAGAGCCGTTCACCCACCAGGGATACCTGCCTTCACTGTTACAAAAACACAGACACATTTCTAGTATGCTCAGACCATTATACATCTGAGGGTCCTTCACAGCAGTTAAATGCTTTAGCTTGCACACAAATTAATATCTTGACATGGAGAAGTGACCTTCACTTTTTTTGACCCATTCTATGTTTGGAATTTGTTTAGCAGTTTAGCTACCAAGGGCAAACATGTCCCCAAATCCTCACCCTTCCCCAGATCTCTTTTCTGTGGCACCTTGCAGTGCCTTCCTGTTGAGGATGGGCCTCTCTGTTGGATTCTGGGTTCAGCCATGTAACTTGCTGCCATCAACACAACATTAGCAAATGTGACACAAGTGTGGGAGAGGCACATGTACATTTTTGCCTTCCCTCTTGACCCTCTGACTTTGCCACAAGAACAAGCCCAGACTAGCTGCTGCAGGATAAGGCACAAATGACAGAGCTGAGCTGTCACAAACTGTACTAGTCAAGAACCCCAGACATAAAGGAGACAGCCATCCAACTTATAAAGTCAGAAGCAAAAGTCAGTGTTTTTGCTATAAGCCCCTGAGATCTTGTGTTGTTACATAAAGCATTATTGAAAGTATAATTAGTAGTGCATTTACTGATGCATATACATCTATCCGCTTCTTCTGTATAAAGTGGAGGTCCTTGTGTCAAGCCATTCCAATATCTCCTAATTTTCCTATTTCCATTTTATGCATGTGTAAAAAGGTTCAGAAAGTAACTAACCCAAGTCACCCCAGCGGAAAAGTGGCAGAACTGAGGTTTTAGCTCTGAGCATCCAATAATGGATTTTTGCTACAAAATGTTTAAATCTTGTTTAAAATCTTACTCAAGTGTCATGAACTCACCACAGACAGGAGCTAGCGAAAGAGAGTTATCTGTGTCTGAGAGTTGTCAGGAAGGGTACAGACCTTGGTCCTGGGCGGCCTCTGCCCCATCGCAAGGGCTGCTGCAATTCAACACAGATCAGCAACTGCCACGCAGGATGGGACCAGGGTGCCGTACTGCTGGATTTTTTCAAGAGAAGTCAAAAATGTAAGATGTCATATAAATTGTTCTCTCTTTAAATGTCAGCTCTATTTTTAAAAGTACAGGGCAGGATCACTGTGTGTGCAACGCTCAGCCCACATGCTGCCCGCATGAAGCCTTTGCCTTCAATTTGCACAGCGCCTTCCAGCTTAACGAGTGCTCTGACGCCCATCACGCCATTTCTGTCTTATGAAAGTCCTTAAAGACAGGCAAAACAAATAGTCTTCAAATTTTTAAGAATGTAAAGACTGAGAAATCATCTGCCAAAGTTCAAACAGCCAACTAGCGGCATGACTAGTATTTGTAGGTTTTCAAGTTTCTGAGCTACTGTATTCCTTTCTCTCTCAGTGGCTGGGATTTGTTGGTCTCCGAGGCCACAGAGTGGGGTGAGGAGGCACCACTCTCTCAGGAAGTGACCCTCCAGCCTAGCAGCCCAGGCCCTGCCTTCTGTGCAAATCTCTGTTTTAAGGATTTTTTTTTTAAATCTCTGTTTTAATTATGGAACTGATTACAGCCATTCTCCCAAAGAGTTTACTTCCTCTGATTATTTTCTTTTTCTAAGTGAACCATATCTGCTGACTGAATAAAAGTCTGTCTGCCCATCAAGTAGCCTTAGGGTATAAAAGCAAAGAAAATTCATAATTAAAGTATTAATAGCGTTTTTAAAGGCTAACGGAAATAATGATGAAAAGCACAGGCATCCGATCTATAAATTAAGCATAAAATTACACTGTTAAAGAATTTCCTGCTTGTAGGCAATCAAGGTGGCCCAGCAGACTGCAAAGATAATGTCATATGCAGCGGACCATCTAGTAAATAAATCGTCCTCATCAAGACAGGCATGTAATTCCTGCAAAGGAAGCAGTGCTATCTTAGTCACACCTTAGCCACTTCAGCACATTTATACGTGAATGAGGAGAAATAAGAGTTAGGAAGCCGATGGGGCTGGGAGATAGCTCAGTAGAATAAG
Source organism: Octodon degus (assembly GCF_000260255.1). Classification (NCBI taxonomy): domain Eukaryota; kingdom Metazoa; phylum Chordata; class Mammalia; order Rodentia; family Octodontidae; genus Octodon; species Octodon degus. The sequence continues at coordinate 10,186,326 of NW_004524641.1, forward strand.
TGCTTGCCTGGCAAGCACAAGGGCCTGAGTTCAATCCCCGGTTCTGCCAAAAAAAAAAAAAAAAAAAGAGGAAGCCGAGAGGCTGAGTAGGTGTCTTCTGTTTGCAGCCGCCCGGAGTGGCCACAAAAGCTTCCAAAAAAAAAAAAAAAAAAAAAGAGGAAGCCGAGAGGCTGAGTAGGTGTCTTCTGTTTGCAGCCGCCCGGAGTGGCCACAAAAGCTTCCAAAGGTCAGCAGCACATTCCTGGAGTCATCACTCTGTTTGGGGCTCTAGTGTTTCAGATAGATCTTATAGGCTGAGGCGAAGAAAAGCGCATGCCCACGGGGGAGGGAGCAGGGACACATAGGTGGCCCATCCAAACCAGCCAGGCAATGAGTTCTAGGAGAAAGGCCATTCACAGATGGCCGCATTTCCGTGAATGCTAATGGGATCTTAGACACAGCAGCTTACTGCTGCCGAGGAGTCCACAGATTGCCCACAGAAAAGGAAGCATTTCAGTTGATGTAAACATAAAATGTCTGTGAGAAATTGTCTTGGTGAAATTTTAGTCTCTTTTCACATTATTTTGATGTCAAAAAAAATATTTCCAGGATATCTCTTTAAAAACAACCAAGGTCTTTTCATAGGACCAAAACGACTACTGTTGCCTGCTAAGGAAAAGACTACTCAGTAAACAGAATTTGTACTTCACACTTTAAATAATCATCACCAAAACAAACTGTTGTGTAGTACTGATGTCCTCCTCCTCCTCCACTGCCTTGTCTTCCTGCTCCTCCTTCTGCTCCTTCTCCTCCTCTTTCTCTTTCTCCTCCTCTTTCTCATTCTCTCCCTTTTCAGACTCCTCCTCTCTCTTCTCCTTCATCCTCTGGAACTCAGAAGAAAATGTTCTACAGCATCACAGTGATAAAATAGAGTCCAGCGGAGACCTAACAGATTATATAAGGGATTTGGGAGGGAAAAAACTATGGATGTGGATTCTCTACCATTAATGTCCCACAGTGCTCAGCTTTGAAGATGGATTTTGTTGAGAGAAAGATTCAGAACTTCAAATACTTCAACACAACAACAGTTGGGATGAATCTTCCCGTTTAGAGCAGCTTACCATGTTACTAACTCACTAAACTTTCCTCATCTTCAGACCGGATACCTTGGACAGTTGCTTCCAGGAGGTTGGAAGCTGCCTACGATGCCTGCTGCTGAGCCCGGCAGTGTCTGGGCCAGCTGGATGATCACTCACATGATGTGGAAAGGGGAGCCTCTAAGATCAGGCGCCTCCCTCCCCAAGCAGGCTTGGCACCAGCGAACTCCATTAATATTTCTCCTTGAAAGAAACACACTGAGTCTGAAGCATTTCCCACATCCCACAATTGCTGTTATGGATGTTACATGAGCAGTATTTTGGATTCCCACAGAGGACTCTCTTGCTTATAAATTTAAAATTCATAAATTCATAAATGAATTTTAAATTCACCAGAATTTAATGAGTTTTATTAAGTCCTGCCTAAATGATATCCAACCTAAGCCTTTTAGTTCCAACACACTATCTTTTTCACCTAGATCAAGTACACTGAATCTTTGAAAGCAGCATTTGAAAACCAAGCAGCTGTCTCATCCAAGATTCCCTGTTTTGTACCACACACAATTACACGTTCTGCTGTGTATAGTGCATGGGTGGAGAGAGAAGGTCAATGAACAAAGAAAAGAGGGAGAGAAATGAAGAGGAACAGTAACTGAAGCAAAAAGACAGAGGTGGAGACGGACAGAGACAGGCACGACAAGCAAAACGAGTGTCCTCAAACCATTCATGGGTTCCTCCTTTACAGGATGACCACCCAGGCTCAGGGCTCAGGCTGGCTGCCTGGCTTTCTTTCTTTCTTCTGACTTTTTTGAGACAGGATCTCTTTATGTGGTTCAGGATGGCCTTAAAGTCACGACGTACTTACTCCAGGCTTGTGTTGAACTCTTAGCGATCCTTTTGCCTCAGCCTCCCAAGTACTGGGATTATAGCATGCACTACCACAACTGACTCTTTATTAATTTTTAAAGACTTATAAGTTTATCAGCCATTAAAGAGTTGAGAAAATATGAATAACTTCCACTATGATTTTATTTTTCTGTACTGAAGATTGATCCTCAATCAGTATCGGCCATTGAGCTACATATTCAGGACCCAGCAGAAAATTTTAATATCATATTTTAGATTTTTTTTTATCCTTTCTTTAAGTTTAGACCCTCCTATCTGGTGAACTTGTCACATCGTCTCCTGTTTTGACATTAAATAGGTACATTTGGGGTCCTTCGGATCCTGAACAGACCCGGAGCGCAGGCC
>NW_004524641.1:10190937-10213904 GCF_000260255.1 Octodon degus
GCCAAGCCCAAGATGGGTGCTGGAGAAAGCAGAGTACAAACATTCCAAAGTTCAAGAGCTTCTTTTTTGATTAAAAACTCAATCAAGATGTGTGGCAGAGCCAAGAGAACCAAACGTCCGAGACGTGAATTCTTCACGTGGGAGTTTTGATCTCAAGTGGGCAAAAGCTATGTTTTCACTCTGGATAGAAAAGGAGGGCAAAGCCTTTGAGCTGTCCATCAAGGGGCCCCCACCTGCAGGATATGCACCCCAGAAGTGTTGTTTATGTTTCCAACTGAGCTCAAGGAATTACTCCAAAAATAGACAGTGACTTTTACCCACTCAGTCATTTACCTCACAGGCTCTGAGGTAGTGGGGACAGGACTATGAAAGCCTTAATTCCTCTACCTGGGCCATGGCATCTGTCTGAGAAAGCCACTTCTGGCAAATGGCAGAGGTGTTTCCAAGTGACACCTGGCAGCACGTGCAGCCAGCACGCTGCTGCCCCACACGAAGCCATTGCCTCTGGAGAACATGGGTGCCCCTCTGCCCCCTGTGAACAATTCAGGTCAGTCCAACAAGCAGCGTCCCGCCAAGCCTTAGGAAAGATGAACACATGGACTCCCAATGCCCCTGTGATGATACCCATCTGTGATGATATGCAATGATTCTGTGGTCATTTAAAAATCATAATACAGCCTAGTATCACACACTTGTGATCCAGATATTCAGGAGGATGAGGTAGGAAAATTACGATTTCAAGCCTAGCCAGGACAACTTAGGAAGACCCTGACTCAAAATAAAATAAAAAGGGCTAAGAATGTAGTTCAGTGGTACACTGCTTGCCTACTATTCTTCAACCCCAGCACCATACATGTACACACACCCATACACACACACACACACACACACACACACACCCCATACAGCTCACAGAAAAGATCAATGTATCTGTCAGTGGACCAGGTAAACCCTAACCTATTACTTTAGGAGGGTCAGCTAATTTTTAACTGCTTCCTGACCACATATTTGGCAGATCTCTCTCCCTTCCTCTTGCATGAAGACAGCCAGCAATAGCGCCCAGCTGGCTACCCTGCCAGCAGAATGGTATAAATCAATTTTAAAGCAGTGCTTATACAGAGGGTAAGGAAAGCTATGCACCTCTCGGCTCTGTCTACCATCCTAAACCTTGCTCACTGAGCCTCATTCTTGAATAACACCAGTGTGGTCCCATTGGATGTCCAAGACACGGCAGATAGAAGACAAGAAGACTGAAGCAGTGCCCAGCCTCACCCTGGGCAGGAAAAGGCAGGACACCCTGACCTTTCACCACCTACCCAGAACTCAGAGTATGTCACAGGGCTGGCTGTGTGCCAAGAGTCCTAGCACGCAGGGGCCTCCTAGCTCTACCTGCATGGCAGCTCGCTCTCAATCTGGGCTACTCCGGGCCACTCACAGAAAAAAGGTCACATGCAGCCACAGGGATGGAACCTGCCAGCTTCAGGTGCCCCCACTGGGACAGCAGTCAGGGAAAACCCTGTGTCCGCAAAAGACCTGGTCAGGAGGCAAAACTCAGTGTTTGCACTACAATTCACAGCTATTGCTTAACATTATCCTTCTGACAAGAGTACATTAACCAAAACCTGGGGAGGTGTGTGGCAAATAATTCCTCATCATATTTTAAGTCAAACGTATTGAAACTTCACTGAATTTGATGCTTTCTGTGCCACTGTTGACATAATCAAGATCACAGAGGGGCAGGTGGAGCTGTTATTATTTTAAGGAAAATTCTTCAGGATGAAAACAATGCAGCACAGAAAGAGTACGCCCCCCCCTTGCCCCCACTTCACACACTGGAGAGACCCACACCAGGCTTCAAGGCTGCAGGACGTAGCTTTGGGCTCTTTCTCTTACCTGGGCTTGTTTTCTTGGGTGCCCTCACTGCTCACTTCTGATGCTGCTGCAACCAACAAACAAAAAAGCAGAATGGTGACCTCTGCCTGTAACCTGAGGCCCTGAGCGACTGCCAGCGCCTGCAGGGCCACCTGGGACCCTGGGGTCACTCAGCTCCTGGCCAGAGCAGCAAGGGCCTTACCTGCCATTGTTCATCCTGACCCAAGAGGATGAGAATAAGCTTGGCAAAGTCCCGCTCCAAAGTAAAAGGAGGAGAAGAGATGAATAATGAATAAGTCACCAGAACTGGAAGCGGCTGGTAAGTAGGAGGCCTGGGTGAATGAGAGAAGGGAATGCTGAGTGGAGGGGCCATGCTTTCCTCCGAAGGAAGCTTGGAGAGAGGGCGCTCGTATTGCTGATGTGGAAACCAGGCTTCCATGTCCACAGATTAGCTTGGAATGGAGAAAAATCAGGTCTTGGGTTCCAGAAAATTCTAAGAGGTCATCTGCTGTTGGGAACCATCCTCTAGCAACTGTTCACTTGGCTTCTGCTTCTGGCTTGACAGCTCTGTGAATTCTGAGGAATAATCCATCCATGTGTCTCTTCTTCTTTGTTCCATTCCTAGGAAGGTTTATTTTCAAAATAGTTGGAAGCACAGTAACTCAACTAGGGCCATGCAATGAGTCTTTTACCCCTGCGTCTCTCCCTCAACAAATATTTAGGAAACATTTCTCTGTGCTGCCACTGGGACAGAAAAGAGAAAGGAGAGCCAGCCTACCTCCAGACAGGCTGAAGTCCTGTGGTGCTGCATACGTGTCACTGTTGGTGTCCCACATGTTATCAGGTAGCTTGATCAAAAATGTCTCACCAATTAGAAGTATTCTGGACCTTTTTGCATTGAACAAAGAATTATAGGAAACAAGCCAAAATGGTACTAGAAATTTATTTGAAAAATGAGCAGTGAAGGGTTAAGGGAAAACCTGGCTCTGCAGAGTAAACTTAGGTCAATAAAAGAAAAACTAAAAATACACCGGGCTCCTCAGGCCTGTGGTCTCCCTTCCACCTACACATCTCACGAGAGGCACAAGTTCTACATATGGGTCCTGAGAATCACTGGGTGCTGCCCTGGGATCTTGTGGGTCAGGCCCTCTTCTCCAGGCAGCTTTGCCTCACCTTACCGCCTATGTCACTCACACACAGTAGGCTTTTCCCCTAAACTCACGTCACACACCCAGCAGCCCCCTCACCATCTCTCAGTGTGTCCCAACCAGATTCCAGCCCCACGCCTAGCCTGTCCATCTACCGAATTTAGTTGGGTGCTTAGATGCTACGCAACTTTCTACAGAACTTCTTTTACACCTCACCTCCAAACTGCCACCAAATCCTCTCAGTTCTACTTTTAAACATGTCTAGGATTTGACTGGTTTCATCTCATCCGGGCCTCCTGTGGCTCAGGTTTTGCTTGAAGTCATGGTGCTTTCTGCATTAGTCAGAGTGTACTTGAGGACCAGTAATCACAGTTATATTAACAGAGTTGTGTGTAGACAATGCTAACCAGGTATACCAGATTGAAAAAGCAAACCAGGACTCTCAAGGTAAGTACAGAGGTAGCAACTGTGGAAAGCAACCTTCACCCCAGGGCTGGGGGATGGAGAGGACTGGGGTCACAGAACCTACAGTCTTCATGCAGTGCCCACAGGGCTGGGCAGGAGCTCTGATGAGGAATCATAGCCAGCAGATGCTTGTCCCAGTACTGTGGCAAAAGCTGGAACTTGGAACTAGCCACTGCTGCAGTGTGGCTGACAGGAACAGGAAGTCTGCCTGATGGACCATGTCCCTTGTCTCTGCACAGCTCCTTTCAGCAGAGTGGACTGGGTTACTAGTTGGGGACGTGGTCTCCATTAAAGTGCTGGTCGAGTGACCTAAAGCAATTTGACTGGGTGTTTAGACGCTACACAACTTTCTACAGAACTTCTTTTACACCTCACCTCCAAACTGCCACCAAATCCTTTCAGTTCTACTTTAAAATATGTCTAGGGTTTGACTGGTTTCATTCTCATCTAACCACCAAGTCTTGCCTACATCACTGCAACAGACTCCATGGACTGTTCCTTTGCTTTACAAGAGTCTGTTCTTACAGAGACCAACATGATGAATGAGTTAGGCAGGGCTGCCCTCAATGAGACAGCCCTCCCTCACCATCCTACAGAGACCAGTGGAAGCCAATGTCAGCTGAAGCTCAAGTTCTTTCAGGTATGTATTCAAGTATGTATTTGCATGTAGGCTACACCCATTCTCCTATATACTTTAAATCATTTCTAGATGACTTATAATAAAACATAAATGCTGTACAGATTGTTGATATAACATTTCTTAAGGAATAATGACAATAAAAAGTATATACATATTTAATATACCAGTGACTTTTTTCCTAATATTTTTGAACCTTGGTTGGTTAAAACCCACAGATACAGAGAAGCAACTATACCACAATCTTGGTAAAAATAATAAAAATTTATATTCAGAAGTCTGAAATCAAGGCGCGCATTAGGTTGGTTGCTTCTGCAGTCCTTGGAGAGGATGTAGACATTGCATGCTTCTCTCCTAACTCCTGGTGGTGGCTTGTGACCTTGGAGTCCCTTGGTCTTGTCCATATTTCCCCTGCCCCCATGGTTGCCTTTGTCTTCATATTGCCCCTTGATAGTGTTCTGGATATTACTGTGACTGTGTGTCTTTGGATTTAAGCCCCACACTAAATCTACACATAGTTATGCCCACAAAGACCCCACTCCCTATTTATGGAGCTTATAACAGGGGCATGCCTTTTAGGAGCCACTCTTGAAACATAGCAGTGATCAAGCTATAACACATCAAAATACAGTCGTACCAACCCATTCCTCTGCTCAGAGTCCTCCTTTTGCCTCACCCTGAATAGAGGCCACAGGCTATGAAATCTAGCCACATTGCCTCTGCGACTTCCTCTCCTTATCCTCTCACTCTTCTTGCACCCCAGCGGCTTCTCTGTTCCTCAGCTCTTGGGCTTTCATGCACACTGTCCCTCTAGAGGGAAATCCTCTCTCTGAGCACTCCTGGGACTCACTGAGACACCTTCAGAGCTGTCCTCAAAAGCCACCTTCTTGGTGAGGCTTCTTCAGACCATGCTAAATGAAACTTAACCCAGTGCTATTCCCTACTTTCTCACCACATGGTCAACAACATAGCACACTGTAGATCTTGAATTTTATTGCTTTCTCTCTCCCACTATTAATGTAAGCCCCATAAGGACAAGAATTTGTGGGCGGCCTCATTTACTTCTATACTTAAAGTACTTAGAAAGGTGCCAAGCACCAACAAGCCCTCAGTAATTATACTTTAAAATGCAGTATATATGATTGGAACTGTGCAAGACAGAGTTTGCTAGTAAACATCACCGATGACTGGCACACCCTGCAGACTCAAGAGTACAGGCCAATCCGGGATCACATATTCTCATCTGAGCAGGGCTAGGAGGGGTGCCAGCCCTCTGGCTTCTGTAGTAGAAGCATAAGCCCAGCTTTCCACCAGGAGTCCCTCCAAGTGACAAAGAGGACTGGATACATAGCAGCCAAGTGCCCACCTAATTCCAAGGATCTAAGATATAACCAATCAAACCAAAAATATAATTATTCTAGGAGCCTTAGAATTTAGGTTGAACACCTTAAATTGCATTTCTAAATATTCTTTTTTCTTCAAATCTATTTGGGCACTTGGCTTCTAACCTACATGGATTCTGGGTGAAAAACTGAGCCTTGTGTCTATGATTCATTTCTGTATGAATCACATGAATAATATTTGAAGATCTGTGTGAAGCCTAAATTATACCCTTGAAGACAGAAAGTATAATGTGTACCCAGAATCAACTGATTGAAACTCCAAACACACCTGTTTTCAAGCCGAGCCTTGTACCAAGTCATTTTAAATAATTAAGTCTCCCAAGTGTTTGCAAGTTTAATCATCTAAATACAAAAAAATTTAAATGTAATGGTGTGAAACAAACATCTTTCTGAACAAATACATTCCAAGTTCACTACCAAAGAAAACTTATTTTCTCTTAGAGACTTAAATTTATCAATAAAAGTAGCAAAAAAATGGCCAAGTCTGTAATAGATTTAAGACTTCAAAGAGGCTTTGATAACATAGTACATGAGTCAGGAAGTTGGTTTTGATTTCTTGCGACTATCATAGCAGTTTTTCTGTCTCCCTTCATGTTGGCACCTGTCCTTTCTTACTGTTATCTGTTTACCTACCTGCAGTATCTTCTGCCATATTTATTTGCTCTTTAGACAACTTGTTTGAATTACACTTAAAGTGTTTTGTTGCTGAGGCAAAATATGTGATCCCAAAGTTAAAGGGAGAAAGGTCTCATTTGTAAAGGTTTCAGTCCATAGTTGGCTTGCTCCAAGACAGAGTGGCACATGGCAGACAGGTGACACAGAGAACAGTTCATGGCACCACAAAGTAGCAGAAGCAACAAGGGATCTTAACAGCATGTCTTTCTGCCCTTTTTATATTCTACCAAGGCTACCTCACTTAGGGTGGCTGCCAAGTCAATCAGTGGGCTGATTAATAACTACGCACCCTCGATCCCAGCACCACACACACTAGATTCAGCCACCTTTGAAAAGCCCCATCTCAGACTGCCTGAGGCTTTGGGTTCCATCTAGGCATGAGCCCACAACTTCAGTTTGTGTAAATGAATTCCAGATGGAGTCCTGAAAGATTTACATTTGAATAAACTACAGGGGGTTCCTGTCTTTTTTTGAAAATAAGTAGGGTACAAATAAAGCAAGTGAACCATTTTGTGACATCACAAGTTACACTGGTTTGTTCTTCTTCCTTGGCGGCTCCTGGCAGGGCCCGCTAGCGCTGAAGCCGTGGGCGTAAATTTCCCCCTGAGGGCGGCTTGGTTTTAGGTGCGCCTCTGTCTCCCTCCATCGTCTTGGGCACCCCTTGGAGGGGAACGTAGCCAGTCACTCGGGTTAGCTCCTAATTGCAATAGCTCAGGGAGAGACTTCCCAGTGATGTGCCAGAAGGCTGAGAGGTCCTCAGAGGCAGGAGACACTAGCACAGAGATGTCCTGCTTTAGGAAGAATTACTGAAAGCTCGGGCGGGGGGGGGGGGGCACTGGGGAGTGGTGGCGGCCCGCCCGCTGGTCTGGGAGAGGGTCTGGCTCTAGGGGCTTGGTTCTTGAATTCTTGAATCCTACTCGGGGGGGGGGGGGGGGGGGGCACTGCCCAGGAGGGGGCCTCGCGCTGTCAGACTCCGTGCTTCCCAGCCCTGAAGAGAGGGCTCCCAGCACGGCCTGGGCGGCCCCGGCACCCTCCACTCCTGAGCCTCTCTGCACCAGGAGAAACCCCTGCCTGAGGTTTCGTTGTCATCTGGGAGCCTTGTCAGTGGGTGAGTGAGACTCCAAGCGCTGAACTCCTTAAGCAGCACAAATCCCAGCTGCTCCGGGAGCCGGCTTACTGGCTCCCAAGGAGCCCCGCTGCTTTGCTCCCCGGGTCCGGCACAGGACTGCTGAGGCTCGGGGTTCTGCCCAGCAGCACGCGGGCTGCAGAGGCCTGGAGAGCCACAGCTCTGCCCTGGAGCGCCTCGCCGTTGCTCCCTCGACAGCCTGGCCCCAGAGCTGCTTTCCGTCCACCCCGCTGGGCAACTCAGGCTCACCTGACCTACTTTCTACAAGCTCGATACAGAGGGCACAGACTGAACCCCTCCAGGGTCTGTGTTTTGTCCCAGTTACAAAGCCTGACTTCAGCGTGAAACACTGTGTTGCAGCAGCCCCGGGCCTCGCGGGTTGTGGTCAGTTCTAACGAATGCTACTGTAAAAGTAAAGAAAGCTCTTTTAGCAGGTTCTAGACTCGGTAGTAGTTATAAGTAGTATTAGAGGCCTTACATTATCTTAATGACAGAAAATGAACAAATTTTTTTATTCACTTTATCAGAACACAACTATTGCCACCTCCTTTTTTATGTATTTTGTACAGAGTCCTACTACGCAGCTCAGACTCAAAGTGATCCTCTGTTTTCAGCCTCCACAGCACTTGGCTTACAGGTGTGGGCAACCATGTAGGGTCTCAGTGGCCAGCTCAGAGCACCTGGGGCAGAGTTGGCGAGGCATGTGGTGCCTGGGATTGAACCACACTCCCTGCACTTGCCTAAGAGGCACTTAGTCCACTGAGCTATCTCACTGGCCCTATTTTCCCTTCTATTATTGGGGAATTTACCCTTCTGTCCTCCTACTCCCTGTCCTTGGTCTCTAGGCACATAGATGCTGCTCAAGAAATAGTCATGGGTTGAATGAATGGAAGGATGGATGGATGGGTGGATGGATGGGTGGATGGATGCTTGGACAGACAGACAGACAGACACAGACAGATGGAGATAGATAGATAGATAGATAGATAGATAGATAGATAGATAGATAGATAGATAGAAAAATGTCTTCATTGTTGTCTTCCAGAACACAGAATCCTCACAATGCTTCATGATAGCTTTTCCTTAGAAACTTGCCAATCAAAAGGACATCTCTTAGGCCAATTTAGAGTTCACACAATATAATGTTTTTTTTGTTTGTTTGTTTTAATTTTTATTTATTTGTGTGTGTGTGTGTGTGTGTGTGTGTGTGTGTGTGTGTGTGGCCTGCTCAGCCCACCAGGGGGCGGGGCCGGCCGGCATGTGGTGCTGGGGGATTGAACCGCGGTCCCTGTGCTCCACTAAGCTTGTTCTAAGTAGGTGCTTTAGACCACTGAGCCATCTCACCAGCCCAATATAATGTTTTAATGAAGATTTTTATCTGCTTGCTTTGTAGGGGAGCTGGATGAAAATCTGGCTGCCTGAATCATGATGGAATTTCTCAGAGAATGGCTGGATGATTTTGTTTCCAGCACAGGAAGGTCAGCAGCCCCCTCGGTGTCCACTCGCTTCTGGAACGGCTGCACACAGTTTGAGTCTGGACAGGAGTTCAGATGGTTCCTCTGGGGCTTGGAAGCAGTTCATGTCGGAGCTTGTTCATCAGAAGCTGTTACATTTTGTGATCTTTTAAAAAGGCTTGGCAACTGCTGGCCCTGCTCTAAGGGCCTCCTTCCTCAGATGTGCTGAATGCCACTGTCCGCTGAGACCCCTGCAAAAACAGTGCCCGGGCAGCTGCTCATACCAAGTGCTGAGCCAGGGACTCAGTGCTGCCAAAGCAGGCCGAGCTCTAGGGACCATGACTTCCCTGATCTCCAGCCCCTCCCTTCCTTTTCTCCCTCTCCCGGTGCTGAGTCAGGCTTCAGCAGCCAGTTCTCACTCTCTGTGGGACCCTGTAGGTCTCCCTCCTTTGCTCTGTTGCAGTTTCATCTGCAGGTTCTTAATCACAGCATCCCAGATCTGTTCGGGATCCTCCTATAGGGCTCGTGGTGTACCTGAGAGACAGCAGGCCGTGCTCATTAGAAAAGGAGTAATTCTCCTAAGGAGGAAAAGAGGCCATGCATGTAATGTGCAGCGCCGGGCACAGGCCACATGTGCTTGCAGTAGTTGTGTTAGGGTATTTGCATAGCCTTAAAGTTACTCCTCATATATGACTGGTGCAAGGGAGAAAAAAACAGAGAAATGGGGCATGGTAACACACACCTGTAATCCCAACACTCTGAGAGAGCTGAGAGTGGAGGATCACAATTTCAAGCCCACCCTGGAGAATTTAGCAAGAATCTGTCTGAATTAAAAATAAAAATAAAAAGGGCTGGGACTGAAGATGGGATTCAGTAGGAAAACCCTGCATTCACTCTCCAGTGCAAAACAAAAACAAAAACCCCACCATGATACAGTGACACCCTGGATAACACAAGGACCACCTGGGCAGCTAACCATGAGGAAATATCAGACAAATATACAGGAATATGCCAGATAAATAAAAACGTTATTTCCTCACTTGGGAAGCAGATTTGCTTAGAATGGAAGGATACAGAGAAGATGGGCTTCTCGGAACAAAGGTGCCACACAAACTCAATAAGAAATAGTATCCAGGGAGACCAACATCATAAAAGGCAGACTACAGGCAAAAGAGATATCACAGCTAAATGTAGTAGCTGCCTCTAGAATGGATCCTTACTGGAGGTGGGGAAATACTAGATAAATACTAAATAAATTAACTAACCAAATCGATATATGGCAGAGAGATTAAAGTACTTTGCCTGGCCGGAGAGATGGCTCAGCAGAATAAGCATTTCCCTGGCAAGTGCAAGGGCCTGTTTTCAATCCCCGGTTCTGCAAAAAAAAAAAAAAAAAAAAAAGTACTTTGCCAAGTGCAGTATTTTGTACTGTATTATGGTTGTGTGTTAGAATAGACCTTATTCTTTGGAAATACATACTACAATATTTAAGGGTAAAGGAATATAAGAAATGAAACTTACCCTAAAATTACTCAAAAAATTACTAAAAATATGTATTGGAGGAGGGGAGAAACACAAATGATGATGGTATAGATCCTTGTAGTTTTTGGGTTTTTTTTTTTTTTTTCCTTTTCTTTTTGCAACTGTTTTGGAAGTGTGAAATTACTCCAAATAGAAAGCTCTGATACATAGTCACTGCAGTGACGTGACTCTTCTACATTCTTAATGTCCAACCCAGAGGGTGACAGCATAGGGCAAGGAATCCACTCAGGCTTATCAAGGGGCATAAACCCAGAAGTATTTTGAACTTACTACAATTCCAAAGCAAAATCTCTTTGACTAGAGCCACTTTTGGAGACAGGAAACCTCTGTAGGAGAAAGGTATCAAAATGAACTAACCAGCACTGAGGCCAGGGTGGTCTGAACATAGCTAAGCTTGACCCATGGCTCCGCTGTGCCCAGCATCATGTCCACTACTAGGGCCTCCTAGAGGACAAAGCCCAAGTCTGAGTATAAAGCACCTGCATTTTAACAGTGGAGGCAAATATCACAGATCTGCCCAGTGCTGCAAATTTAGACATCTGGATATTTCTGACAGGTCTGGATATTTCAGCAACAGGCCATTACAACCTGGATGGAGGCACAGAAGACACCGATAGACATCCGGGGATGGGAAGGTCCATGCTGCAAGACCAGAAGAGCTGGGAGGAGAAGGAGGCCAAGAGGAGTTCTGGCATTTGTACTCAATCCAGCATACTGTGCTGATGCAGGGGACCTCCCAACACGTCATAGAATCTGCAGGGGGTGGTGAGGAAGGTGAGCTGTCTACACCAGTGCTCTTGTATCTCAGGTTGTCCTCCTGAAGGGATGTTTCCCCCAAGTGTCCAGCTCTAATGCTGCTGCAGGCCTTGTGCACATGGAATTCAACTGCACTTTCATCCCCTGAGGACTCCATTGTCCCCCACAGCTGTGTGCATGATGTTGCACATGAACCATTGCTGTTCCCAAGATAGTGAGGCAAGTCGGAATGCTTGGGAATGGAGGCTGCCCCCAAGCCCAGTCTGTTGCACTGGTTTCGACTTGTCTCATTGTATGTACTTGGTCCATGATTTTCATTCTGAGAAATCATGTAGTCCACACTAGATCATCCCACTGTTCTTCTGATGGCCTGCAGCCTGCCTCCAACACCCTACTCAAGGCTGCTGCCCTCCTAAGCAGTCCATGAGGTTGTGGGAATCATTTTGTTTTAACCCAACTGGATCCCAGCTGTCACCAACTCATGGTGTGACTTTGGGAAAACACCTTTTACCTTTTAGCCTTAATTGCCTCTTTTGTTAAACTTGGTTAATAATTATTCTCACAATTTTGCCTCATAAGAATCAACCCCTTTCTATTTCTCTGTAGTTGAGGGTCACAAGTAATGGCCCACAATTTGCCATTTGGAAAAGCACATTTGTAACTGGTTGTTTTGCTCCTAAGTTCATATATTGATCTCAGTTTGAACATTAAGTTAATGGGAAAGACTTCAAACATAGCAGGGACTCTCTACAGATATCTTTCAGTGGGTGGTAGGTTTCGCAGTGTCTCTGGGCCTTTTGAAATAGATGGCAGACAAGTAGCCTGCCTTTTGCCTGAGAGATAGATTAATTACTGGTGAGGCTTGGTTAATGGGGTCTTTTGTGAACTCCCTCCCTAAATGGAGAAATCTTTAACTTTTCATGAAACAAATCTCATTTGTGCTGCTGATTCCTAATATTTCTAAATAAATACATGGCCTCTGGGCTTTTGCAGTCAAATAACCCAAATCAAACCAAGCTGTTCTACCAGGGGAAAGATTTGTTTTCTGTGAATCTACAGGAAGAAACTTTTAGAATGGGCTTGGAATCATCTTAAACACAATGGTTGCAGTTTGCTCTGGAGAGTTTTTCACAGGACTGGGCTTGGGGGACAGGGTTGTCCCCATTTGAGCTGAAAAGCTTGCTGAGATGGCCAAACAGTAAATACAAGCATGTTTTGAGCTCACATTCTGTAAGAAACAGTCTACTCTCAGGATCCCCAACAGAATCAGGTACAGGTCTAAGGCAAAGGAGACAGAGGTCATGGAGGTGAGTAACTTGTCCTGCATCAACTTAGAAGGAGGCAATAGCCTGAAGAGGTAAGAGGAGTGTGAGAGAAATCCAGATCCAAGATGGCAGCCAGCAGGAGGCTGATGAAGGACAACCCTCCATATGATAAGGGAGCCTGTAGAATTGAAATCAACTTTCCAGCAGAGTATTCATTCAAACCACCGAAGATCACATGTAAAACAAAGATCTATCACCCAAATATTGACAGAAAAGGGCAAGTTTGCCTGCCAGTAATCAGTGCTGAGAACTGAAAGCCAGCAAGCAAGACCGACCAAGAATTCAGTCCCTCATAGTCCTGGTGAATGATCCCCAGCCTGAGCACCCACTCCGGGCTGACCTAGCTGAAGAATACTCTAAGGACTGTAAAAAATTCTGTAGGAATGCTGAAGAGTTTCCAAAGAAATTGGAGAAAAGCAACGTGTGGACTAAAATCTGCCACAAATGATTCCAGCAAGTGTGAGCTGAGACCCCGCACAGGGCATTCAGACATCCCACAAAGCAGGACTCTGGAAAATTGGCACATGCCACCACCTGGCATTCACTTGTGGCAGTTATTAACTTTCTACAGGTTTCTTAATCAAAAGTAATCTAGTAAAAAAAGGATTAAAATTTTCAGATATTCTAAAAAAAAAAAAAGGAGTGTGAGACTTAGTAATGGCAGAGTCATCCACCAGCAGGGGTCGTTCAAAAAGAGGTACATAGAAATACTGACTGGAAGAGACGGAACAGTAACACAGGGCTTGTGGCAGTCTAGACAGGAATCCAGAAGTGACAGGGCTCAAGGATAGCCCATAGAGTCTGCTGAGGGATCCACTCCAGCGGAGTGCCCAGTGACCTTAGGGAAGATGACAGAAACGTTCCTCCTAATCAGCCTTCCTTTGCTACTCTTCTTTTCAAGCACTTTCACAGCTCTTGAAAGACAAGGCCAGGTGGAACTTGGGGAACCCAGGCGTCTTTGGCTTGCTTTTGTAATATTAAATGACACCAAATTGCTTCCCAGCTGCCCTTGAGCGCCTCTCCTATGGTATTGCCACTTTTCACCAGCTCCACTGGAGCTTTCTACAATGTTCTGTCCTAATTGTGAAAGGAGGAAAAAAAATCATTTTTTGGCTTAATAAAAGTATCATTCTAATTTTTTCCTTTAAAATTTAGTAGAAAACTTCAAATGGTTTCAGGTCATAAGAACAATAAAATCGTGAAGAGAGTCTTTGACAAAAGGTGGGGGCCAAGAAGATCTTTTTTCCTCCACCTGGCCTCGAACGTCCTAATCAAAAGCCTCTTAAATGTTTCCACACTCCATTCTCTCATCCATTCTCAACACACGTACCCTGCATGTTGGAAATAAACCAGGCCCAGGCAGAGAAAGCAAGCCTCTCCTTTCTCAACGGTCTCAGTTCTCAAGCCGAACCTTGCAGGAGGACCACCTGGGGATTGGTAGAAGTCCCCCCTCTTCTAGACTCAGCAACTCAGAGATAGACTTGATACAGGAATGACATTGGACCTTCAAGTGATTATAATTCCCACCCTGCTAGATGTCCAATATGCCGAGTTCATGTTCTCCTAAATCAAAGTGCGGATACTAAGGAACAATGGAGGTTAAGAGCAGAAAAGATTTATCGAAGGAAAGGCAGCTCTTGCCTGAGAGGGAGACAGGAAGAGACCCAGAAAGGGGGTTGCCCACGAGCCTTCTTTTCAAAGGAAGGTTTAAAGAACAAAATAGTGTGGTAGGTTCAAAATTATGAGATAGGTTTAAATTGGGACAAAATATGGGCAACCAATGATATTACAAGGAGAGTCACTCAGGTAATATTGATCCAGTGGGGAAGCAAGTCACATAATAAGTGTACATGGAAGGAATAAGGACTTTTCCAGGAAGGGATGCGTCAAGGGGTTCTTGGTCCTCACCCAGGTGACAGATACCAACTTAGAATATTGATCAATACTGTTTATCCTTTGGAAAAGTATGTAGGTAGTCATTTCCTCTTTGTTTTGAGGCCTGGTCTTCAATGAATGCAGCTCCACCTCCAGTTGTAATGTATTCTCAGCCTCTGTACTGACTCCTTCAAGGGCCTAGCCCAGTCTGACAGCCTCTAATATTTCTACCTAACTTAGTTATTTATAATGGAATCAGAAAAATGCATTTTAACAGTTTTTGTAGGTAATTCTGATCCAGGTTAAAAAAAAAAAAGAAGACACTTTCTAAAGACTGTTTTAAATTTCTATCAACATAATACTAGAGTCACTGAGACTTGGTACTAACTGCTCACAGGAGTATAGAGTTCTTTCCCCCTACTTCTGTGCACTGTAAAAGAGTCGTCCCAGCATCTGGACCCTCAGGAGTGCCCTAGTTCAATCTTCCTACTCAGGGGTGGCTCCCAGGGAGTGTAGATGGTCCACAACAGCTGCTGCCTCTTTTCAACCATCATGAGAGAGCAAAATTCCCAGCCTCCCCTGCACAGCTGCTCCCGCACTTAATTGCCCTTCAGCCAAAAAGTTTTGTCTTACATTTAATCAATTCTCTCATTGCAAGACTCATCAACCCTTGGTCTAGTCTCTGTGGAGACAGAAAAACAATTTTAAACCCTTCATTGAATCACAGTGTTGGAGCCAAAAGAGATTGCAGATATAATCTAGCACTGACCCTATATTCTACCCATGAGGATGCTTGCCCAAAGATATGCATATATTCAGTGCATTTTACTTTACAGCATCTGCAATACTTCTGAAGGAAGCTTCCCCAGACATGGCTGGTTAGAGTAGCCCCTACACTGCATATTTTTATCCTACTAGCACTATGCTGCCTTACTGTGGGGGCAGGGCTGGGAAAGTCCTCCTGGTGTTTTCCATTCCAGAATATCCGTATGAAGTCCTTTATTTTTCCTCCAAAAAGATGTCTGTTTCTATTCTTGTACACATTTTAGTTACTTTACTAAGTGAAATTGAAAGACACTTAACTAAATTCAAATTTCAAGGCTGACCAAATAGTTCAGCAGATTAAAGAGTCTGCAAGCAGGTGCAGGGGCTGGGGGTTCGATCCTAGGGCCTGCTGTGCCAGCCCCGCCCCCAGGGCACGCTGAGATGGCAATTGAGACTGGGCATGGTGGCACACCCCATAATCCCAGCTCTTGGAAGTTTGTAAACAGGTGGATCACTATGAGTCCGATCTAGTACCCTGTAGACCCTTCCCTAAAATACACACACACAAAAAAAGAAGAAATTCAAATTTCAAATAAACAACTAACAATTTTATTGATTTTTTTTTTTTTTTTTTTTTTTGGGTGGAACCGGGGATTGAACTCAGGTCTTTGCACTTGCCGGGTAAGTGCTTATTCTACTGAGCTATCTCCCCAGCCCACTACCATCATTTTTCAGCTTCTTCCTCTGATGTTTTTTCTGTTGGCCCCTATTACCTCTTACAAAGCATATGCTTGTCTATTTGTGTCATGTTTATTTCTTCCCTCAGTGTAGAATATAAACTCCATAGCAGGAAGTATTTGGCTCTATTCAGTGCCACATCCTTAGTGTATAGGCACATAAGAGGCCTATGTATTAGTTACCTACTGCTGCATTTAAAATAACTTAAAATTTAGCAGTTTAAACAATAATCATTTATTTTTCTCTTACTGTTTTTGGGGTCAAGAATTCATCTGCTCAACAGTCTCTCATGTTTTGTTTGGTGCTGACAGGGCTGGTGGGTATCTGAAGACTTGTTTACAGGTAGGAAGGCCTGGGTCCAAAGTACCATTTTAATATGGCTGGGAGATGCTGGATGCTGGCAAGAAGATGGAATTCATTTCTAGGTTAGCCTTTTCATAGGTCCACCATCATTCCTTTAGGATATAGTCTTTAAAATGCAGACTGTCAAGTTGGGTGTGGTGGCATGCTCCTGTAGTCCTAGCTCTCAGGAAGCTGAGGCAGGAGGATCTCTGTGAGTTTGAGGTCAGCCTAAGCTAAATAGAGAGTTCAATACCAGCCTAAACTATGGAGCAGGATCCTATCTCAAAATAAATAAATAAATAAACCTTCAGACTGTCACCTCTATTATATTGCATTGGTCACCGAGGTCAGCACTAATTCAATCTAAGAAGGGGTCTATATTGATTTTCTACTTCTGATAACAAATTACCATCAAATTAGTGCCTAAGATCAATACAAATTTACTATCAAAAGTTTTGAAGGGATTACCCTCTGATCAGGATGCACAAGCTAAAAACAGAAACAAATACAGTATAGAGAATGAATACTAACATTATAAAACTAAATCTAGGGCCAGCCAAATAGCTCAGTGAAAAAAAAGAGAAAAGGCACACACTTCAATATCAAAGGGCCACTCAAATTGCTCAGTAGATTAAAGCACCTGCAAGTAGGCCGAGGGGCCAGAGATTTGATCCCCAGGCCTGTTGTGCTGGCCTCACCCCTGGGGCCTGCTGAGCCGGCAATTGACACTGAGCGTGGTGGCACGTGCCTGTAATCTCAGCTCTTGGGAGGCTGAAAACAGGAGAATCACTAGAGTCTGCTCTAGTAGTGAGACCCTGAACACCCCGTAGACCCTTCCCTAAAGAAACAAACAAACAAAAAAAAAAAATGAAAGTGGGCCAGGGATAGCTCATCACCTGCCTGGAAAGTGCAAGGTCCTGAGTTTGGTCTCTGGTACAAAAAAAAAAAAAAAAATTCAATACCATGAATAAAAGAGGACAGTGAGCTCCATATGCATTAACAGGATAAGTGAGTACTGTGAATAACTCAATGCTCATCAACTCAAAAATTACATAAAATGGGACAATTTCTCAAAAAATTCAAGCTACTATAGTAAAACTCACTCTTAAATAAACTATGTAGTCTTAAAACTACTAAATAAAATAATCAGGTAGGAAGGCCTGGGTCCAAAGTACTAAATAAAAAGTACTAAATAAAAAGATTTTAAATGCTTTAAAATCTGAAACAGGAATCTTAAGGCCTAGATTGTTTTACTATTAAATTCAATCTAATATTTAAAGAAGAAATAACACCAATTCTACTCAATGTCTTCCCAAAAATATCCTTTTTGAGGCTGATATTACTGTAATATCAAAGACATGACCAAGTTACAGACCAATACCCCTCATGAATATTGATGCAAAACCCTCCTGAAATATTAGTTATTAAAAAATACTAATAGTATACTATGATCAAGTGGGGTTTATCCTGGGAATACAACATTAATTTCAATAATTAAAATTCCATCTTGTTTTAGTATCAATTGATACAAGGCAGAATGAAGTAGCCCAGTTTGATTCCCTGCGTGCCCTGCCGGCCTGCCCCTGGGGGTGCGCTGAGATGGCAATTGAAACTGGGTGTGGTAGCGTGCTCCTGTAATCCCAGTACTTGGGAGGCTGAAAACAGGAGGATCACTACAAGTCCAATCTGTGTAATGAGACCCTGTAGACCCTGTGCTTAAAAAAAAACTATAGTATATAGTATATAAAAAAACTATAGTATCAATTGATACAGAAAAAGAAAATTGACACATAGTATCAATCAACACAGAAAATGAATTTGACAAGTACACCACTTATTTGTGATTAAAACCTTCAGCAAACAAGATCAATAGAAAGAAATTTTGGGATCAAAGGAATAATCTTCACTTATGAATCTTATTTAATATCATAATGGACATTTTATCCACTTCAGTAAGGCAAAAAGGTAATAAAAGTCATACAAACTAGAAAGGAATAATAAAAGCTGTCCCTATGAACAGATGTGATCCTTTACATGGAAGATCTCAAGAAAACTACAGGAAAAATCCCTCCTAGAATGAATAAGTATATTTGATAAGGTTGCATGAACCCAAACTAATACAAAAATCATCTAATGTAGGGGCTGGAGACTTAGCTCAGTGGCACAGCACCTGCCTGGTAAGCACAAGGTCCTGAGTTCAATTCCCGATACTCCCCCTCCCAAATTATTTGATGTGTAAATGATAACAATAAGAAATTGGAAATCAAATTTTAATACAATTTACAAAAGGAACTTCAGCTATAAATCTAATATTCAGCCTTACATTGCTTTTAAAGTTCCTGCAGTATTAAGGCATTTAAAAGTTCCAAATGAAAGTTCTAAAACAGGCAAACTAAGCTGTGGTGTTAGAAGATAGGTGATTGCCCTGAGGGAGGGGAAGTGTGGACCACTGGGCTAAGTTGTGGGGGATCCTCATGTCCCTGATGGGATTCTTTCTTGACTTGGGGATCAGGTTCATTTTGGGAATCACTCACTAAAGTAAATTATTATTGACTGTCTATTTTTCTAAACATTTATTACATACCAAAAAAGTCTATAAGATGAGTTTGGTGGTGCACACCTGTGATCCCAGTGCTGGGGAGGCAGGAGAATCGCTGTTGAGTTCGAGGTCAACTTGGGCTACACAGTATGTTTAAGTTATGCCTGAAGTGCAGAGTGAGAGCCTGTCTCAAAAAAAATTAATTGTGGTTCAGTCCCTGGCACCACATGCTGTACTAGCCCCATATCCAGGAGTGCCAAGCTGACCACCAAGTCCAGGCATGGTGGCACACACCTGTAATCCCAGTGCTGGAGAGGCTGAAAACAGGATTATTACAAATTCAAGCTGTGTAGTGAGAGCCTGCACAAAAAGAAAAAAAAAAACTTTCATAACAATAAGGGCTGGAAAGATAGCTCAGCAAGTGGCCTAAGTGCCTGCCTGGCAAGCACAAGGACCCAAGTTTGATCCCCAGTACCACCTGCTGTGCCAGCCCCAAAACTGGGCATTGTAGCACATGCCTGTAATCCCAGTACTGAGGAAGCTGAGACAGGAGGATCACTACATGTCTGAATTGTATAGCGAGGTCCTGTATCAAATTTTTTTTAAAAAATTAAAAATAACAATAGGTAAATATAAAGTGCTATTCTGTTCTAGAACATACATAAAAACTACATTTTTAAATTGCAAATTCCTTTTGGCATTAAGCAATTAAACACTTGCAGAATAAACTGAAAAACAGGTCAAATTAACCTCACCTAATTTACAAACTGAAAAATAGGTCACAAAATATTTCATAAAATTTACATCCACATCACTCATTTTTTCGTATTACCATCAATGACAGTAACCACTGTCACTGTAACTAACATCAGCCCCCTTTAGAAGGTACTAAGGATGCTTTTTCCCTTGGGGTGTGGTAGTCTTGAGTCAAGAGTGGAGATCGTCCTGTACCTGTAAGGTCCGTCATGTCTTTGGTATGGTTCCCTCCAGCACTGACAACCTCCTACCCGCTCAGCCCTAATATAGGTACCTGGTGACTGTTCTCAAGATGATCTTTGGATGTTAAGATCTTCTTTACAACTAGAGGGTTATTTTTATCCTTTCCTTTTTTTCTGAAACATTGTCTATGTAGTACAGACTGGCCTTGAACTCACTTATGTAGCCCAGAGTGGCCTCAAACTCACAGTGAAACTCCTTCCTCAGCCTCCGGTGCTGGAATTAAAGGTATGTGCCACCACACCCAGCTAAAATTACAGGTTTTTGAAGCACATCAATTTTAAATTCACATAAATTGGTTAGACTATAGATCTCATTTGCTTTTCTTTTTCACCCAACACAATGTTTCTGGTACAAATGTTTAAAATTTGAAAAACTTTATTACAGTAAAAGATGCACTGCCACAAAAAAAAGGGGGATATAGATGAATGACCATTTTGTATCTGTGCATTCAAAATGGTTAGGATAGCTATATAGCTACATTCTCTTAATTCAAGGAATAGAGGCATTTGTTCTAATAGTGTTTGTAAATAGGATATCATGTCTGCATCTTGTACAACAAATAACCACTAGGAAGGCAGTATGCAATGTGTTAATTATTGGAACTGTCCTACCAATTTGATTTGAAACTGTCTCATTGCTGTTTATTTCTCAATAAAATTATGGAAAAAAAAAGACGCACTGCCAAGAATATTGGGATGAGTTTGAAGTGAGATGTATTTTGAGGGGGGTTAGTAACAATGTGTCTTTCACTGTAATAGCTTTTTAAAATTTAAATATTCATTATATTTTTTTAATGTCTTTGTTACAGGATTTCATTACACAGCTCAGACATTGTGATCTTCCTATTTTCAGCTTCCCCAGCACTGGGATTGCAGGCGTGTGCCACCACACCTAGACTTGGTGGCTGGCTGAGCACCCCTGAGGGCAGGACTGGTGCAACATGTGGTGCTGGGGATCAAACCCTGGTCCCTGCACTTGCACTTGCCTAATCAGATGCTTAGTCCACTGAGCTATCTCGCTGGCCCTCAATGTACTTATTATTATTATTATTATTATTATTATTCTATGTTGATCAAGTCAAACAAAGATATCATGGTGCGTCTTTGTCTACCTTATTCACTGGATCTGGCACTGTGCAATCCATGGATTTTCTTCAATGTCAAAATGAAAGTTAAGTGTTATGAGCCAATTCAGGACAGAAAAAGAACCATAACTGTACAACTAATGATACTCGTGGAAAAAGACTTCCAGAACTGCTTCAGAAAGTAACAAGAAAAATGCAATTAACTGTTCAAAGGGAGGGCAAATATTCTAAGGGAAATTAATAACAATGTGTCTCTTACTGGGGTTTTAAAATTTTAAACATTCACTATATTTTATCACCCCTTGTGTCTCTATTGTTATCTAGATGTCTAGTTCATTATTTCTGACAGCTGCAGGATTTCCTGAGTGTTTTTCCTATTTTCTTATATGCCTCTTCCTTTTGTATTGAATAACAAATGAACAAACAACTGTAGAGAATGTCCTTCTATCCACCCCTGTACAAAAATGTTCTCTGGAATATATATCAAAGTTGGGACGGCACTGTCATAAAGCATCAAACATTCCCAAAGACACCATCTCAAACAACATAGCCTTGAATGCTGAAATCCTGAAAGATCAAAATCTCTAACATCTAAAATGCCAAAATCATGAACTTGAAACATTAAAATCCTGAATTAAAATTTAGGAATTAAAATTCCTAAAGTTGAAATTCCCAAACTCACATTTCTCAATTTTATGAGAGACTATATACGAACAAAGTTGAATTCAGGAGTGCCACTCAATACGGTAATGATGAAAACTTCAGTCTAAAAAGGCATCATTTGTTGGCATTGGGATTCCTTCTAGCTGGTGAAATTCTAGACACTTTTAACTACGCAACAGTGTGCTCCATGACCAGTACATTTCAGCCAACTCTTGTACAGACTGTATATGAATACATGTGGAATAGGTTTCCACACACACACAAAACAACAAATGGAACAGAAGATCGGAAATTTAAAAGGGAATGCTTGTTTTAGCTTATCTCAAATCATAAAAGAATTTAAAAAGAGAGCCATGTAGAAAATGAATGTGAACATATTCTCAGAGAGCCATAATCTGAAAGGAAAAGAGCAGCTAGCTACTCATCTCCAAGACTTCAAACTATAGTTAATGATAGTGAAAGTTGGCCAGCTCTTCTTTTTGTCTTTTTCTATGTAACTCTCATAACCTAGTCCTATACACATTTTTTCACGTTGTTTTCGTGTGTGTGCGCGCGCGCGCACGCGCGCGTGTGCACGCCTCTCTGCCTGCCTTTTTATTTTTTGGTGGAACTGAGGATTCAACTCAGGCCCTTGCACTTGCCAGGGAAGCACTTATTCCACTGAGCCATCTCCCCAGCCCCTGTCTGTCTGTCTTACTGAGAATTGAACCCAACACCTTTAAACTGAGCTAAAGCCCCAGACATTATTATTTTGAGATAGAGTCTCAAAAAGTCACTGAGTTGTCCAGGCTAGGCTCTATCCTCCAGGCTTGCTATCTTCCTGCCTCCACTTCCCAGAGTACTGTGATTACTGGCATGTACCACCACACCCAGATGCATCATGGTTTTTGATCAGTCTAGTCAAAAGATATGTTGTCCAACATGGTACTGTACTTTGAATAACCACAGTGAAAAAGCTGGGTATATATAATTACCAACCATGATGATATACATTGATAATCCTACTTTTCAACCTATTTATGAATAGGTGTCATCTGCTTATAATTGTTACATCTGTGTGACCATCACTAATATGCCTGAGAGCTTATGCTTGCACAAATATGTATTATTGCCTATTTTATCGTCTAAAGTAGCCTACAGATTGTTGTCATGTTTTATGCATTTCTCAGATAAATTCCCCTTTAAAATGTAGATAAGTTTTTTTTTTTAAAAGAATTTAAATTATTCTTGTTCCCTCAAATTGCTTGTTTTGGGATTTTGATCTTTCGGGATTTGGGGCTTCAGGGATTTTAATCAGGATTTTAACCTTTGAAAGAGTAGCACTTGGGACTGTCCTTTAGGACTGTGGCCCCAGCCAATAAAGCATGCCTATTTCCACTAGCTATAGCCAGCATTGCTTTCTGGCAGCAGTTTCTCCTTGAGTGTTTATAGTCTGCACTTCCCTGTTTGTTATAGAGCCTGAGCTCTTCTTTCATATATACAATAACCACATCCTTAAGCACAAGGTCCTGAGTTCAATCCCTGGTTCTGAAAAAAAAAAAAAAAAAAAATCCACTTCT
>NW_004524641.1:10214225-10248658 GCF_000260255.1 Octodon degus
AAATGTATATGTATATATTAAAATAAATACAACGTTGCCACTTCACTGATTTTCACTTACCACGGGGGTGTCTGGAATGTAACCTTCACGATTAGTGAGGGGTCACTGTATATAATCCATAAATCTGACACCAAAATAAGCATTCCCCCCATAGATAACACTATAAGCAAGATTCAAAGTAAATAATCAAATGAGAAAGGCAGGAGAATCAGTGCAAGTTCAAGGTCAACCTGGGCTACAAAGTGAGCTCAAGGCCAGCCTGAAATGCACAGCGAGACCCTGTTCCAAAAAGAAAAAAAAAGCAAATCCACATTCCTAATCATCAAATACGGAAAAAGACAGAAGAACCAAAAGTATGATTTTTAACAGATTTGAAAGAACTTGACTGTTTATATCACCTTATAAGGGAATAAAATTATATAATAAGTTCTATGAGCAAAATTAACATTTGGAAAAAAATTAACATTTGGTAGCATCATTGATAAAACCACAGATTTTTTATTTCATAAATAATAATGGAGCCAAGATACTCAGGACAGAGGTGAAAGGATCACTCAAGCCCAAGAGTTAAGAGGCCAGCCCGGAGCATAGTGAGACCCTCATCTCAAAATAAAAAATTATTTGATGCAAGTGTTGCTTTACATAATGAAAAACAGGAAAAAATTACTAGGCCATGGTGTCCACTCCAGGCAAGAAGGTGATCTATGCAGAGCTGGGTGTCCAAGGTGATGGGGTTATCTCTACATAACCCTCCTGGGCATGTATTCATTTTGGAAGCACTAAGGTGAAGGCACTGTTCTGAAGAAAGTAAACTTTATATATTTGCCAAATAACATGTAAGGAAAAATAAACTTGGACAGTTATATAATTATGATTCTTTGAAATCATCCATGTGATATAAGCAGCTAATTTAACAGCAAATGACTGGCAAAAGAACTATATTTGTCAAAAGAAACTAAACAGAGTGCATAGGCCCATAACATCAAAACATTCCTCAGTTCTCATCTTAGGGAAAAGCATTGTTTCCTTTCATCCATTTCTCATTGACCTGTAAAATCCAATCTTACATATTTTACTTAACAAAATTCTTTTAGACAACATATTTTGCTTTGATACTTGCTCTTTTACATCAAAGGGCTGTAATACCATGACCTATTATTTTCATCACTAGTTTTCCTTAAGACACTTTAAAAAGAGAAATATGAACAGGAAAGTGACTTCATATACATTTCCAAATTCATTTTTATTTAAACTCTTTTGCAGAGATAAACATTTAATGAAAATGCCTGATTACATAGAAAACATCAAACATAGTGACTAGGTAACTGTAATAAATAGTTCTATTTATGAAAATGGCAAATTCTTTTTTTAAATATTCACTTTTTCATAGCAATTTTCAAATCTGGCTGGGGAAGATGTTGTGAAAGGCCCTCTCCCTGTAGGTGTGCAATGGTTCTTCACTAGGCTCCTTTATCTACTACTCTTTGTGGTGGTGGGCCTAGGAGCTGGGGTGTTCCCTCTCTACGCCTCTCTGGCCACATCTGAAGCAGGTAGTAGAGAATATGCCTTCTTGGGTGCTGTAAACTCTGGGCCCACTTTTCTTTCATACATGGTGGATTTTATAAAGTCATTTTAAGTCCTAAAGAATCTTTTCTATTTCTTTCTTTTTTTTTGTTTTTGTTTTTGTCTGTTTGAGACAGGGTTTCTCTGTGCAATTCAGACTCTCCTTGAACTCACTTTGTAGCCCAGGCTGGCCTCAAACTCACAGCGATTCTCCTGCCTCAGCCTCCTGAGTCCTGGGATTATAGGCATGTACCACCATGATTTCTTTAGCAATACAACTTTCTGGAAAATACAATAGGCTATTTATCCATCAGAGTCCAATAAGTCCAAGTTTCAATAGCTGTATCAACAGTTTTTTTTAGAGTTTCTTCTTAGATTTGCTCTACTTCCTTGCTTTCTACCTTCCA
Source organism: Octodon degus (assembly GCF_000260255.1). Lineage (NCBI taxonomy): Eukaryota > Metazoa > Chordata > Mammalia > Rodentia > Octodontidae > Octodon > Octodon degus. The sequence goes on from NW_004524641.1 coordinate 10,216,196, forward strand.
TAACTTTGGTAACTTATTAAGACTTTGATAAAAGTATACTTTTCGTCCCTTTTCCCTAGTGCATTTTGTCTAGGGAAAGAGGATACTGCAGAAAGCACCCTTAGCAGCCTTTGACTCATACTTGAACAAAGGCTTTCCACCTTTTATGATGGTGTTAAGTCTATAAACTCACTTAATCTTTGCCACAAAGTTGAGTTTATTCTGTTGCTCAAAGCTCTTTTAGTTTTATCTGCGATTGTTGTTGATAGCAGTTATCATCTAACTCTCAAATTCCCCTGAATTTCTGGATGGAATAGTTTTAATTCCTGATACAGGATCGTCAGTTATTTTCTGAACTTCTCTTTTCCACCTAATACAGCAACTACACCTGGGAAAAAAGTTCTTCTGTCTCTAGTTTATTAACTATGAATATATGCTAAGTTTTGTAACTTTTCTGCCATCTATTGGATGATGCTAATATTTTATCCCTTCTACATTAATATAAACTATATTAATATTTAACCATCATTCTATTAAGAACTTTGTCATAACTGTTTTATTTATTTATTTTTTGTGGAACCCGGGATTGTACTCAGGTCCTTGCGCTTGTCAGGGAAGTGCTTATTCTACAGAGCCATCTCCCCGGCCCCAAGAGCTGAGCTAAGGGGCAGGCCCGTCATAACTGTTATGTAAGTCATATGTAAAATTTGAGAAAATATAAAAACTGTCATACTCCTTTACTCATTAACAGTACCCAGCCAATCTTCCTTCATGTATCTTCCCATTTGCCCACTTCCCATTTTTAGATTATTTAAAGCAAATCACAGACACTATATTATGCTTCGCACATATCTCTAGAGAAGTATTCTTTTAAAATGTGGTCATAGTGACTTTAGTTGTCTCTCTTGAAAGAAGCATTTGTTGGGTTTCCTATTTAGTCTGAGCTCTTTTTTTTAGCTAGTAATTCATGTCATTTGCAACTTAGTGTAATTACTGTATGAAGTTAAACTTTTAATTTTTTTTTTTTTTTTTTTGAGGCATGGTCTTGCTATGTAGTTCAGGATGGCCTTGAATTCACTACATAACCCAGCTGATCTGGAACTTACAGCCTGCTTCAGCCTTCTGGGTGCTGGGATTATAGGTGTGCAACACCACATTCAACTTTTATTCACTGTTATTTCTCTTTATTGGGTATATTTCTTTGAATTTCTTTCCTTACCTTTATTACTCCATTTCCCACTCACACCTTAGTTTATTTTTTTTAATTTTATTTATTTGTGTGTGTGTGTGTGTGTGTGTGTGTGTGTGTGTGGCCAACTCAGCCCACCAGGGGGCGGGACTGGCTGGCATGTGGTGCTGGGGGATTGAACCGCGGTCCCTGTGCTTTGCTAAGCTTGTTCTAAGTAGGTGCTTTAGACCACTGAGCCATCTCACCAGCCCCCACACACCTTAGTTTAGAAGTTTTGTCCTCTTTCATTCCAGTTGAAAGATTAAAAAAAAAATCCTCAGATGTTAACTTTCCAAGGTATAATACTGATCAGTTTTCAATGAACATATACTAAGTATCTGCATATATCAAGGTAAGCAGAAAGCAGCAGCCTTAAGAAGCTGCACTGAAAAGCTGAAGTCTAAACCAATCTCTTCATTTTTCTCTGAAAGAATCTCTGGTCTCCAAGTTCAGACTACTACTTTTCATTATGCAAATACCAGGTGTTTATATAAAAAGATTCAAATGTTTTATAAGCTTATTGTATAAACCATCAGCTGTTTATCACATCAATTTCACGTATTGATCTCTTTGGTTTTGGTTCATCATTTCAGAGGATCCAACTGTTCTGGATCTTTCTTAACTTTCTACACATTACTCCTCTCCTCACAACCTTAGAGTGAAGCACTATTTCCATTACCTAGATAAGGAAACTGGTTTTAGTAACATGAGCCAATGTTCCCAGGTAATATAGTTACTAAGTGTGGGATCTGACAAAATATAGACTATAGTAGGCATTAATACTTTAAGATGATGATTTTAAGATAGAATATACCACAAATCTTTTTTAAAGTGTATAACTGATTTTAATATAGTCACAAGGCTACACAATCACCACTAACCTGGAATGTTTTCATCTCCCCCTAAAAGAAAACCTGCCTCATTAGCAATCACCCCCACCCCCCCATATTGTCTTCCCCTAAATCCCTGGAAACTACTAATTTAGTTTCTCTGTATGGATTTCCCTATCCTGGATACGTAAGTGGCCTTTTCATGCAGCCTTTGTGTGATTTCTTTTACTTAGCACAGGTTTCTTTTACGTAGTACAGCATTATCCATGTTATTACATGCGTGAGTACTTCATTCTTTTTATGGTTGAATGGTATTTTACCATTTGGATATACTAACTTAACTAATAAACTTTTTATTGTTATGAATAATGCTGCACAAGTTTTTGATGAACCTGTATTTTTCATGTTGTTGGGTATACAGCTCAAAGTGGGTGTCAGTCATGGATAATCCCACATTTAACCTCAAGGTAATGCCAATCAATGAGAGCATCATGTTATATTCCTACCAGCAATGTATGAAGGTTTCACTTTCTCTACATCCTCAACATTATCCATATTTTTAATTAAAACCATCCTCATGTGAGTTGGTCTGACACTGTAACTTTGATTTACATGTCCCTAATGACTAATGATGTTAAACATCTTTTCATGTGCATATTAGATAATCTTTGGAAAGAAGTCTATTCTAGTCATTTGTCACTTTTAAGTTGGGTTTCTTTCTGTTGTTCATGAATTTATACATTCTGTATATTAAGCTTTATATAATTTGCAAAAAATTTTTCCTATTCTATGGACTGTCTTGTCACTTTCTTGATAGTGTCCTCTGAAGAACAGAAGCTCTACATTTTGATGAAATCCAATTATTTAGGGGTGGTAGGTTGCTTGTGTTCACATCTAGGAGACTACCTAATCCAAGGTCACAAAGACAACTATGTGCGACATTAATTTTGGTCCTTTTCTGATAAGAACTTAGAATATTGCAATTTCATTTCTTCACATATGCATACACTGAGGTCCCACATAATGCATTATCATAACCATTTCATGCAATTAATGTTTTCTTAGCTCTACTTGCAGTTACCACAGATTTTTGTTTCTTACTGAAATTCAATCTATCTAGGATTTTTCTTCTGCTTAAAGAATTCCCTATTGATTTTCCTTCTATAACAAGAATGTTGCTGTTATATTCTCTACATTTTTATTTTAATGTCATTATTTTGTGTTCATTCTTGAAGAATATTTGGATATAAGTTATCTTCTGTTAATGCTTTCAATGCTTTTCTACTACCTTGTTTTCAACATGACTAGAAATCTTTTGGGGCAACCCATCCTTTTTCCTTTTTACTGGGAAAAAAAGTATATATTTAGAATTAGTCAGCTGGACTCAAGTTTAGATGATCCCAATTTTGTTGGCAATATCCAATGCATCATAATAGGGAGCCAGTGAAACATACACCTTTTTCTCTAAATCAGGCCTGATTAGGGTATTGACCTTGGCAATACTGTCATAGAGCTTCTGTATAGCTTGTTTGATTTGGTGCTTATTGGCTTTGACATTCACAATAAACACAAGTGTGTTGTTGTCCTCTTATCTTTTTCATGGCTGACTCTGTGATCAGGAGGAACTTGATGATGGAATAGTGGTCAAGCTTATTTTTCCTGGGGGCGCTCTTCTGAGGGTTTTTGAGCTGCTTCCGGAGCCACAGCATCTTGGGATGGCAGAAGGTGGGTGACATGGGTGCCTTTCAACACAGCCTTCTTGGCCTTCAAAGCTTTTGCTTTGGCTTCAGCTTTGGGAGAGTCAGAAGCTTCCTTCTTCACCTTTAGCACCATCTTGGTTAAAAGGTTCTCTCAACCCATCCTTTTTCTACTGAGCAGTCTTTGCTGTTTATGGCCTAATGAACTTAATTTATGGCTAAAAATCTCATCACTTTAATAAAATCCTCTTCCTTTATTTCTTCTGGTATTATGTCTGCCAATTTTCTCCCCTCTAAATTTCTCTGACTACAAGTCATTTCACTTGTAATCATTATGTCTTCTACTTCTCTTACTCATTTTCCCACTTTGTGTTCTAGACAGTTATGATTTATAATCCAGTGTACAAAGTCTTTCCTTAGCTACATATCTGATATGAACAGCTCCACTTAATTTGGGTTATTTTTTCAACACCAGAATTTCTAATTGGTTTTCTTTTTCCAAATAGAAGTCACAATATGTGTCAAATAACTTCACTATCTGCAATCCTTGTGATGTGTTTTCTATCAATCCTGGCTTTCGTGTACTGCCTTGTCATATCCTTCATTTGAAAAACTTCCAGAATGACTTGAGAATATTGGTGGTGTAATCATCCTCCTGGTATTTTCCTTTCTGGCAGGTACTGGAAAGCATGAGCAAGTCATGATCAAGACCTGAGTTTATTTTAGAGGCAGAACACAATTAACAGCTCCACCCCATCAGGCTCTTTGGGTGAACAAGGCCCCCACCTTCACGTTTCACACTCTCTTCTTCCATGGCCTTGATGCTTGGTTGACAAGACTGCAAATGAATCACTGCATTGTATTTTCTTATTTTCTTTCCTTGAGGTTTGTAAAACAATTTTTGCTCAATTGTTTCAGTTTTATGTGAAAAGCTGTTAAACACCACCATATTTCTATCATTCTTTTCAGTTAACTGATTTTCGTTATAGTGCTTTTTTTTTTGGGGGGGGGGTGTTAAGCCCTAATAACTTTTAGAGTCAAAAAAATATTCCACGGTAGACATAGAGGTTGACTATTGAGGATCCATTTTCCCAGTACAATGTGTGCTCTTTCAATATGAACTCAACTTGTCTTTTATTTCAGAAGTTTTCTTAAGACTCTAGGTGTTTTATAAAATAACCTATTTAAAAATAATTTTCAGGGCTTGGGATACAGTTCAGTGACACAGTGCCTGCCTGGCAAGCACAAGGTCCTGAGTTCAATTCCTGGTACAAAAAAAAAAAAAGAAAAAAAGAAAAAGTAAAAATAAATTTTAAAGAGTTGCATGACTAGTGCAAGGAATGCCAACATATCACATAACTAAGGTACAATAATCAAACTGAAAATTAACCTTAGTTTAATACTACTAATTAAGCAACATACTGTTGGAATTTTGCCAGTTTTCCCACCAACACTGATTTTCCATGTCAGGATTTTGTTCAAGACTCCATATTACGTTTAGTTTTAGTTACTTCTCTTTAGTCCTTTTTTGTCCAATAAAAATTTTTAGTTTTTTTTTTTTTAATCTTTTACCTTGACACTTTTCAAAAAGTACTGATAAATTATCTTATAGATACCCTTTAATTTGTCTGATATTTTTCACATAAGTGGAATAAAGTTTTGATTTTTTGCAGCTGTACAATATAAGTTATACTGAGTACTTTTTAGTGAACCATATTAAGGAGATGGCCAAGTGTGGTGGCACACGCTTGTAGCCCAGCACTTGTGAGACTGAGGACAACTGCCAAGAGTTTAAGACCAACCTGAACTACATAACAAGACTCTGTCTCAAAATCAAAATAAAATTGAGAAAATGTACTTAACCACTTGGCTAAAGCGTTATTCACCATATTTCTTTATGGTTTCTCTTTCCACCTTTCCCTTTGTAATATAAACCTTTGGAGACATGCTTTAGGACTATGCAAAGGCTGGTCCTTCATTACTGTTTTGCCTGCCTACTTTGCATTTTAAGTCCTTTCCAGTAAGATGAACCCCAATGATCTCCACCTTTAAGTATCTGTACTCTCGTGTATCAACCCTCCCATCAGGGTTGATACATTTGACAGAATTAATATGCCACATCCAAGATTAGGTAACAAAGGACATCGGGTGGTGGGGAGATGTAGCTCAGTAACAGAGCATTTGCCTAGCATGCATCAAGTCCTCTCTGGGGAAGGAAAGGGGAAAGAGATGAAGGGAGACAGAGGGAAAGATAACAGAACTTTCATAAAAAGTTCTTTTTTGAGTATGTTCTCTGTCTCCTGCCTTCCTTTGAATCACTGTCCTGGGGAGATCAGCTGCTGTGCTATTAGCCCTACTGAGGCCCTCATGGCAGGAAACTGCAGCCTCTGGCCAGTAGACACGTGAATAAATTTAGAAGCAGATCCTCTAGCTCCAGTCAGCCTGCTCATTGTTGCCCTGGTTGACACTGTAAGTTCAGCCACATAAAACACCTTGGACAGAACCACCCATGAAAGCTGCCTCTGGATTCCTAATTCTAAAACTGTGATATAATGCAAACTGTACTGTGGCATTAAGTTTTAGGGTAACGTGTCATTGTTGTTGCTGAGACAGGATCTTGCTATGTAGTCTAGGCTGGCCTTGAACATATGGCTATCCTCTTGCCTCAGCCTCTTGAGAGCTAGGATTACAGGCATGCACTACCACACTTGGATCTAGGATAAACTGTTATATAGCTACCAATAATTAACGTTATCAGTCTGAAACAATCTGCCAGAACTGGAAGGCAGATGTATCTATGTTCATTGAATCATGTTAACTATGGTCTTTCCTGCACAGATGAGATACAATGGGGCAGATACTAGAGGATACAGCTCAATGCCACAGCGTCTGCCTGGCAAGACCAAGGTCCCGAGTTCAATTCCTGGTTTAAAAAAAAGACTTAAAAAAAAAAAGTAGAGCTGATACTGAATTAGCCAAGAAATGCTACTCTTTTTTCTTCTTTCTTCCTCTATCATAAGGATTAAAAAGCTAAAATACATACCTTCCCAGGTTTATTTGCATTTAGTCATTGGCAGCTAACATTACTGACTAATGAGATGTGTTTTGATCTATTTTCCTTTATCCTATCTGGAAAACAAGATGAGCTGCCATCTTGATTTCACTGGTATGATGTACTGGGAGATTTGCAGCCACCAGAATGGAACCTAGCATGTAACAACAGGGAAAAGGAAAACTGGAAATGTTCTAGGGTAGGCCATGGTATCCTTGAGCAGCTGCCTGTTTCCCAGGTATGGTGACCTTCAGACTTCCTTTTACCTGAAACTAACTAACCTCTTTATTTGCTGAGACAGGGTCTCACTATGTAGTCCATGCTGGCTTCAAACTTGCTGCGATCCTCCTGCTTCAGGCCTCCACCCCCCACCCCCCACCCACAGTGCTAGGATTATAGACGCACCACCACCACTCCTGGCTACAAACCTCTTTAAGTTATTGTTTTGGTTTTTCTGTCACTTGAAATTTCATTTGGGTAGAACTGGGACCTGAACCCAGGACCTTTAAACTAAGCTAGACCTAGCCCATTCTTTATTTTTAAGGCAGGAGAGGGGGGTCTTGGAAAGAAAGTAAGTAGCCCAGGGTGGTCTTGAACTTGCTATTGTCCTGCCTCAGCTTCCCAGAGTACTGCACTATTACATCCAAATTGCATGCTTGGCCAAGTGTCCAGCACACAAGGTAAACTCTGGTTGTGCAAAGAAGATATGAAAAATGGCATTCTATTCCTCCACATTACTATACAAATTTTCTTTCTCAATTCCATCAGCTAAGTCTTGGCTGCTAGTCCTACTGCTTCACCAAAACTATCCTTGTCAAAGCTCTCATACTTCATCACGAAGTCCAGCGTGTATGTTTTTGTTTTAGCTTAATCTCTCCATAGCACCTGATATTTGTGGACCACTACTTCTTAAAATACCCTTTTTCCTAGGATTTCTCATTCTAACTTTTCTCCTCTCCCAATAGACCTTCTCAACTCTGTCCTCAGCTCCTTATCTTCTGCTACCTCTAAATGAAGGCGCTTAGTCTAGGGCACTATCACAGGCCGTCCTCTGCCTTGAGCTGTCCCTTCCCACAGGTTCAGTTACAATTCACAGGCCATGAATCCCCCATCTGGATCTCCCTTTTACAACTTTAACCTCTGCAACCTGTCTTCAGATACATTAATTACCACAAGACCATGGGGAGAACCCACAGCAGCCCCTCACTTAACATTTCAAAATCTGTATATACTGTATTCCACTTCCACATCTGAGCCCCTTTCACTGTTTTCCTAATTTGTAAGATAACACTACCACCCACCAGGCTAGAATACAAGTTGTTTCTGTTACTGCCTTGGCACAAAACTTTCTCTCTTCTCTGGCTACTCAACTCCCTCCTAAATGGTTTTTCCAATCTTTCTGTTCTCTTCCTCTCATTCTCTACACCTGCTCTTGTGCGTTACATTTTACAGTGTCTTGCACTTGAAATGTCTATGACTGTTTTTGCCTCACAATGACAAAGTTCAGCAGTGTGATGAGAACCATCTGGTCCTTAATAGAAAAGATTTGCTAGCCTCTACCTTAAACTGAGGTTACAAATAAAAAGCCACAAAGACAAGCATCCACCAAGTGGGTTCCAGAAGCCATGGGCTGAATCTTGATTTTTTTCTGCATCATCTCTTATTATACTCCATTCTGCTTCTATGCTACAGCCACACTGTGCTTCCTTCAGTTTCCTGAAATCTGCTCATGCTGCTCTCAGGGAAGACACCCTAAACCTGAGCCACGTCCTCCCTCATTCACACTGCTACCTTTCTTCAAGTCTCAGTGTAAGCATCATTCCTTTTGGTCTTTCATGAACTCCCCAAAATAAGAGTCCATGGGGCTGGTGAGATGGCTCAGTGGTCTAAAGCACCTACTTAGAACAAGCTTAGCAAAGCACAGGGACCACGGTTCAATCCCCCAGCACCACATGCCAGCCAGCCCCGCCCCCTGGTGGGCTGAGCAGGCCACACACACACACACACAAATAAATAAATTTAAAAAATAAATAAATAAAAAATAAAAAAATAAGAGTCCAAGGCCCCCAGAGCCCACTACTTCACTCACTACCATCCAGATAACCTGTTATTAGGTAATGTGTGTTTTCCATCAGACTAAAAGCAGATACTTCCTGTCTTGCCCAATGTGTCCCAAGCATGTAGCTTAGCGCCTGGTACACAGCAGACATTTAATATTTTTTGCTCTTTTTCCTCTAATGAACTGTGTGGGGTCTGACACTGTCCATACCTCTAAATTCCTACAATTTGCAAAGTCAGGTCCACTATCATCTTGCACTTGGACTTAACAGTTAGACCCAGCACATCTCTCTATGCTGGATTTTTCTCTGTAGAGTGGCCATGATTATTTTTCTTTTCTTTTTTTTTTTTTTTTTGGTATCAGGGATTGAAGTCAGGACCTTGCATTTGCCAGGCAGGCACTTATGCCACTGAGCTATCCTGCTGGCCATGGTTACTTTTCTAAATTGCACATCTGCTTCTGTCACTCTACTGTCCAAAGTCTCTACTGCATTCTCAGAAAAAAAGTCTAAAATACTCTGAATACACTTTTTTTGAAATTTAGGCGCTTTGTATACTAAGCTATCTTGCTGGCCCTCTATGCTTGTGAACTACTGCTGTGCTCTTGGGCCTTCTTTCAGCAATTTGGTAGTCACTTCATATATTAATTCATAGAGAGGCAAATCCATACAAGTCTCATTGTGCCTTATCATTGTGTTCCACCTACTGGAGCACATTCATTCCACTGCTACTTGATGACTATGCAGTAGGAGGGCAATTAATAGCCCTTCCATACTTGATGATTATTAACAGAGAGCCTGAAGTGTATAAACAGAGAAGTAATCACATCGCATTCCTTCTGTCCACTCCTGATGATCCTCACTGAACTAAATAGTGCTTGGTATGATCCAGCCAGATTGTAAGGCCATAGAGGGAAGGCTTATGTCCAGTCAACAGGAAGTACTAAGACATACTAACAAGTCATCTGCTGTCTCACAAACATCAAATATCATGCATACCTACCAGTGAATGCACATCTTGCCTTTATGATTTGATTCTAGTGGCTAAAACAATGCTTGTTTCTTTTTTCTCATTTTTCCCCCAACCTGACCTAAAATACAAGCCAACAACAGGAACGTGAGGGTCAGCAATACAATTCTGGAGATGGTACAGGCCTGGGACATTTCTTTCCATACTGCTATTACCTCCAAATGGTCAGTGCTTTTAGTCTGCATTTTTTCTAAGTTACAGAAATCAGTAACAGCAAAATGCACAGAACCAAAAACATCTGAGAATCAAAATAGATTCCTAGTTGATAACTAGCTGGTGAGCCTCAGGATGGAGAGGCAAGAGATGAGAGCTGTCACTTCAAACAAGACCAAAGACTACTCAAAATATACACTCATCATGAAGCACTTTATATTCCAAGTGTAGCTGGAAACTTTTGGAAATGAGGAGGGGCCAGACAACATCAGTGTTTGGATCTCCACACCCATTTCTTTCTTCCTCTCCCAGAAACATCTTAGCAAAGGGTTCACATTGGCTATGAGACCAGGACAAAACCTGCTCTGCAAATAAAGGCAAAAAATAAAGCAAACCTTTTATACTTACTCCACTGTAAGGCAACTAATAGTTACGTTATTTTTGCTCTTTTAAGCCATGCTCACATATATTATTGTCAACATCTTTGGAACAAAAAAAAAAAAAGAAAAAAGCATTAAACAATTTAAGGACCTTTCACAAACCAAATGACAGTAAGTGTTTATTAACATATCTTACAATGTTGATTATTCCTAGTTTATAATTTCTGCTTAATTATAAAGGTTGATTTAGTTTCTACAGTAATGTACTGTATTTAAATGATCATTCATACAAGATATCACACCAGTACATTTTTTGAATAATATACACACATCACTCTAACTTGGACCTGTTATTTTTAAAAGTGGGCTTATAAATGGGACTTATAAAAGTTATGGGCAAAATTAAAGTTCTAGTTTAGCAGCATGCATGTATGTATTCAAGTACAATTTTCAACCAAGTGCCTTTTCAAAATTTACTGGTGACTAATTCACCAATATCAAAATAAACACTATCAAATACCCAAATTTTAAAGTTAAGGCTAATATTTTCACTTCACATCCATATGCACAACCATAAAACATTCCATTTTAAATATGTAGTAATCAAAGTCTGAATACATTATACCATGTATATATAGTATCAGAGTTTCAAACTGCAGAATTATTCAAGTTCATGAATCCTGTAACAGTGTTTACTAGAGATGTAAATAAGCACTTTGCTCTTCAACCACACTTACAAATGGTCTGGTATCCATAATGAGCAATGCAAAAAATATGACAGGCTGAACTTATGATACAATATTTAAAAAGTAGCAATGTGTTGAGAAGAACAGTGATTTAGTCAAACAGAATCAGTCTAGTATTACAGAAAGTTATCTTAATATTTTGGAAATGTATACAAAAATAGCAAGCTATTTCCATGTATTTTCTTTTATAGAATGCCTAATTTTTGATGTTTTGAACACATTTGAATATGTACTGCTCTGTTTTCCCTATTTTAATGCAAACCCATCATTTAATGTTCATTTTCATATTTTATAATGTCATGTCATTTAAGAAATTTTGCAACATGGATCTAATGTTATTTTCATATTTTATCAGACATTTCTTATTCTTACATGTAAAAAAGTAATTATATATAACAAGCCATGGAAGTCCAAACTACCAGAAATTGTTTGATAATACTAGTATGAAATGATTATCAAATTACTGAATCACTTGAAAAAGATCTTGGCAGCAATATATAACATGCTTTTCTGTAAACTTTCTTTCCTAATTCTAGAGTGGGTTTGAGTTCAATCATTCTCTTTCTTACTGATTTAAAAACCCTACAATATAAATTGCTTTTCACAGCGGTTTCCAAGAATGTGGATGCATGGCTCATTCATGAGGAGTCATTACTACTTTTTTTCTTTTTCCTTCTAGGAAGCCAAGCAGAAATAACAGTGATGAGACTGCATGAATACAATAGAGCTGAACTTCTGAGCTGACAGAGAAGTTCTAAAACTTAGGGTTCACTTGTTAGGAAGTATGAGCATTTCCAGTCCAATCACACAAACAGAAATTTTGTTAGTAATAAAAGGCAGGCATGAACAGATTCAAAATCTGTCACATGTATGTTCTAAAACTTTGATTTTATAGTAAAAATGTATTTATTATTACTTGCAATAATTCACCCTAATGAAATGGTAAGTTTTAATAATTTTGATTCTTTTTTGGTTCTTAAGATCAAACCCAGTGCCTTGTGCATGGTAGGCAAGCACTCTCCACTGAGCTACATCTGCAACCCCAAAACTCTAACTTTTAAGTATTTCCCAACCACACATATACTCCCCCAAAGGTACTGTATTATATTAACAGCAGCTATCTACTTATTTTACAGATATTTCAATTATTTACCTGGGGAAAATATTTATGAAATTCCTGAGAATGGATTAAGTTTTCAGCAAAGCCTTAAACTTTTAACAGATCCTCACAATAAGAAAAATTTTTAAAATTCTACTATTAGACCAACTTTTACTATACAATATTTCACATAAATCATGTTTTACATATTTTTCTAATTACATACAGCAAAAATCTCAAATCAACACAAGAATGGTAGAGAAAAAGGATGCATTATGTTGAGGAGATGCAAATTAAAACATAGAAGCAGTAAAACTTCAAATAAATCACACCCACTCTAAGTGTCAATAAATAGCTGATATGCATTGTTGGGAGAACTGTTTCTCAATGATTTTGTGAACACATTGTGCTTTTTATTAATTGTGCACTTAAAAAAATGACCACTGAAGAATGATTTGAACTTAATTGTTAAATTTTCCAGACACTTTAAAAAAATCATTATACCATTAATGTAATTACCAAGCACCTAATTTTGAAAAGGCTTCATAATGTATGTTTTCTTTTTTTCCTTCAGCAAAAGCATTAATCCTCTAAATTAAGTTAAAGCTTATTGTTGATAAAATAAATTCCTAATGAAAATGATGATACGATGAAATGCTGAGGTGATAAGTCATAGTCCATTATAATGTGGACCCCATCTTTTATTGATGTGATCAAAAGTATGAGAAATCCACTGTTGTTCAAGAACTTTGTATCTTTCCTTACAAATGTAGAGAGGCTTGCCTCGCCTAGAACAGAGAAAATAGTATTAAAAATAATATAACACAATGAACATTTCACATGCATTTTTTAAAAATAGGTTCTTTGTGGCAGAAATATCAGTAATTTGGTTTATTGCACATTTCCTCAACATACTGATAGGTTAAGTATCTGAAAAACTGGAAATTATTCTAAATTAATTATCCTAACTTATTTTTTTCAAAATCTAACTATAAAGCCCAAAATGGCATACTGGTTTTTATTGATCAAATTTCAATAATACCCCTGGATGAATCTACACAGATCCTACCTAAGATCCCGGTCTTCTTCTCCATGAGCATCCAAATAAACGGAACCCCAGAGGCAGAAGCGGTGACCTCGAATAATGATAATCACTGATGCATTGATCAAAAGGAAGATCCCTGTTCCAGCACCACAATTCTGGGAATGCTAAAAAATTTAAAATACATCAATTCATTTTATAAGTGGGTTTTATGACAAAATCAAGAACATCTTGACTAAATGCCTCCCAAATGAGATATTTAAATTTTTAAAATAAGATTTCACCAATGTTAAACATGCAACCCTTTATTAATATATCAGGAGAAAAGTGGAGAAGTATTATCTAGAAGAGCAATTAATAGCCAGTGTAATTCAACAAGCTAGCATTCTTAACAATACAAATGACTGTTGTTTCACAGAACATTTAAAAGTCTGTACCATTAAAATTAAGAGAAAACAGAAGAGCTGGAATTGCATTTAAGAAAAGCTTTACCCACTAAAATACAACCTTGGGTTTTTAAATTTTTTTTCCCTCTTCCACTAGATTAAAAAAACAAAATATAATCTCATTATATAGTACCAATACATTCAATTCCAACACTATATTAAATGTAATGCTCTGATTTGATGACATACATCAGATTTTCAAGAGATCTGAGTTTTCATAAATTCTGTACTACTCCCTTTTGCTTACCAATACACATTCACAATAACTTTGTTGCTTGCAGCAAAGTCCTTTCAGGCACACAAAAGTACCACAAACAAGGCAAACAGCAGGGTCCTTAGGAACCTTGGTGCAGACACTACAGGTTTTTCTGTGGTAGTACTGGAAAATGGTATTGTAATTTTCAGGCAACTGTAATAGGTGTGGTAACTTCCATCTTGACTCTTGGATAAGCAAGGCCTAAAACACCCAAAAATGTTATTAATCTTATGTACTTAGGACACCAATACAAAATATTTATTTTTAGAAAGAATTTTTCTTTTTTTGAGACAAGAACCTGTTATTGCACAGACTGGCCTCAAATTCACAATCCTCCTGCTTCAGCCTCTCTCGTAGCTGGGACTATCAGCATGTGCCACCAAGCCTAAAGATTTTTTTTTTTAAAAAAAAGAAAACCTTCCTCGAAGAATATGACCTACTTTCTTAACATGTCTTTTTTTCACCTTATACATAACAACATTATTTTCATATGATTTCAATTGCAATACATCTATTTTAAAAACCATATATAAACTCAATATTATTCTAAAAGAAAAAAAATATTTCTAAGCATCTATGGAAACCATCTGTATTTGTCTTTTAAAATACCTAACACAGAGGCTGGGGAGATAGCTTAGTTGAATAAGCGCTTGCCTGGCAAGCTCAAAAGCCTGAGTTTAATCCCCAGCCCTGCAAAAAAATAAAAATAAATAAATAAATAAATAAATAAATAAATACGTGATGTAAAAGCTTTAAATTGCTTTACATTTTTTTTAAAACAACATTTTGACATTTCTCAGATAAATAATTCATCAGCTTTTTTTTTAAGGAGAAACTTATAACTTATGATTTTTTTTTAAATTGTTTTATGTATTTGGTACAGGATCTCACTATGCAGCTCAGACTCATAATGATCCTCCTGTTTTAACCTCCCCAGCACTGGGATTACAGGTGCGTACCATGATGCCCAGTCTTGGTGGCTGGCTCAGCATGCCCAGGGCAGGGCTGATTTCTGTTTTAATTATTTTTAGAATACCTAAAATTCATTAGACTTCAAGCTATTAACATCAGCACCTGTATCCACAAGTACCGGGGCTAGTTTTTTTTTTGTTTGTTTGTTTGTTTGTTTGTTTTTGCGGAACCAGGGATTCAACTCAGACCCTTGTGCTTGCCAGGGAAGTGCTTATTCTACTGAGCCATCTCCCCGGCCCCAGGGATGACTATTTTTTAAGTAAATGTACTTCTTTAAGTATGAAAACAAAAAACAAACCACCAAGTTAGCTACATTTCTCTGCAGAGTGTACTTTATTTACTATTTGCACTGTAGCTGTGTAAAAATACTAGAAATAACATCAAAAAAAATTTTTTTTGAGATAGGGTCTCACTATGTAGTTCCAAGTAAGTTCAAAGATGACCTTGAACTTAATATGTAGCCCAGGCTGGCCTCAAACTCTCGGTGATCCTCCTGCCTCAGTTTCCTGAGTGCTGGGATTACAGGCATATGCCACCTATCACATCTGGCTCTAACAAATTTTTTTTGTTACTCTACACCTAAAATAGATGAAATGCAGTGTGAATTATTATCTTAGAAACTATATGAAAAGCAAGCAAGTTCGTACAGCTTCATCTCATCTGCATCAACCATCTTGGTCCAAATCAAGAGTAGATAAGCAGCTAGCTTGCTTTTTGCCAATCAGTTCATGGATAAGGTGGCCATGGAAACAAACTTAAGTGCCATATGTGGGCCTATAATGTGCCACTTGACAGGACTCCACACCCAACCCTGGACCCTAAAAATTATATTCTGTTTTAGCTTCTGTGAGAGGACCCACTCTGTAACAGGCTGATTGGAACCCTTCCAAGGGTGGAAGGGACAGTGGTTGCCCTGCACAGAACTGACACCTACTCAGGTCACTAGTATATTACTTCATGGTCTCTACCACAGTCTCTAGTTCAAGAGTTTCCTTTAAAAAGTGAAACAAAAGGCAACAGATGACTGTCCACAGAATTCACTGATCATAACATATACTCAGTCACTACTAGTCTTCTAAAGGGTGAGTTGCGAACTGATGGACTTTAGATGGCATTAGCTGGGGGGGAAAAACGAACCTAGGGAATAAGGTATGTGCTCCTACATAATTAGCTGTATACTCTAAGCAGCCAATATACATGGGTGATCTTTCTCAAGGCTGGACTGTATAGGCACAGGAACTAGGAGTTAGAAAATGATCATGTCACTGCTCATGATTACACCTAAAATCTTGGCTTGAAATTTGTGCTTCTCCAGGACTGTCCTGCTATAATGGTGTGTATGGTTCAATTTCTAAATTTCTGTATAAAAAATATGTAATTGTTTATTCATATTCTTTAAATATTTTTCATTTTTTTAATTTTTATCTCCATATTCTGTACGGACTTAAAGTTTAACATATCAATACTTGATGGAAAATACCTGTTCCACGTTATGCCTAAGATGCTTCATATTCAGACAGATAGTGAAGTTAAATCCAACTGCATACGTTGCAGGGTAATAATAAGCTTCTCTTCTGGAGGGTTAACAACCTAAATTTGCAGACCACAAATTAGAGAAATAGAAGGGCTACAGGAGAGCCAACATTTTGACCCTAGCCTTTCAAGGTCAGTGAAGACTCAGGACATAGGAGAACCTATACTGTAACATCATGTAACTCATTGTGTCCCAAATTTTCTGATCAAGGAGACTATGGGGCCACAAAGCAATGTGATCGATGACATAGAGTGTGCCTAAGGAGAGTCACATGGAGAGAATTCATTCTCTCAGACTTTCACAGAGAGCAAATTGGTCAAGTAATGGACATGCTTATCCACATGGCTGACACTGATAAAGGATCTGCAAACTGCAGTACAGGGTTACAGGATAAATCCTGAGGGTACTTGACTGACCTTATCAGATACAAAAGTTACATTTCTTGTTATTGAGGTCTTGCTTTATCTTGGTCTTAACCATCCAGTAGAAAAGTATAAAAACGAGTTATATAAAGTAAAGCCATATTAATATGCTGAGCTGTGAAAGGCTCCACTCAACAACTTCTGTGGATAACCCACTACTGTTGTGGACTGTTGGACTGTGTTGGATTGTTTTGCTGAATTCATGCACCTATAGTATTTAGATGCCAATGGAATACCCATTTCTGACAGGACTAAACAAAAAAAGAGGATACAAAGGAAGGACCATTTTTTATCTGTGTATGCAGAATAGTTAGGATAGATATACAGTTACTTTTGCTTAATTCAATGAGAAGAAAGAGGTGTACTAATAGTGTTTGGACAGGATATCCTGTATGCAACTCATACTATAATAATGTACAATGTATTAATTATTGAAACTGTCCTATTAATCAGTAATAAATAAAAATAAAATAAAAAGAAATTTGTGCTTCTCTAATCTACCAGACTCTTCTGTAGTTTCAATATCTAAAGAAGCTGTGTACTATCATTTATCAGGGGATATAATAATCCTCCTGAATTAGTATCTAAATGTCATCTGACTATCACAGGTTCTTCATACCAGTAGAACAAATGAGATTGTTTTATGGCATGATCTGGAGGGACTGACACACCTACTAAGAAGAATAAAAGCATTATCACATAAATGATAGCAGAGCTTTGGAACTTAGGAACCCCCAACTTCCATTCCTGTCATGTACCAAGCTTGAAAGATAAAATAGTTTTGCAAAATTATAACATTATACAAAGAAGACAGGACCAAAAACAGGAAGATGAGTTCTCTCAGAACAAAGTGAGGGTAATTTCCTTCATTAAACAAACACAACCATTTGAGGCAACCAAACAAAAAAGAGTAAGATAGTCATGTATGCAATAAATTCTCTTGTTTATTGTGCTACATATTTTTCTTTCTTTTTGTACAAGGATTTGAACTCAGCATCTTGCACTTGCCTGGCAGGCACTTAATCTACTGAGCTATCTCCCTGACCCCACATATTTTTCATTTTCATTCCCTTTTACTCTTACTATTGAGTTCAGGATGACAAAGCGTTAACTAAAATTTTCTAAAACATAGAGGTCTAACAGATCAGAGGTGGAACAGACATTAGATGCAGGGAGCCCTAGTGTGTAAATACTGAATGCTATTACAGGTGGCTTATTTTGAAAAATCATTAATGCATTTGAATTTATAAATGGCATAGTTGCATCACTTTGGACAGTGGCAGAAGTGGAACTTTCTGAACAAGAAGGATGTATTTGATTTTTTTGTCTTGTTTTGTTTTTGTTTTTGTTTTTAAGAAGGATGTATTTGTGCTGGGCAGGTAACAATGTAATGGGCCACTAGTCTGTTGGTTTCTAAAGTCTGCCTATCATTTTCTTCTGCTGATATATTAATAGCATTACAAGTTGTTTTTGGAAAAAACAACCACTTTTCCTGTTCTCCATACAATTCTGATGATAAGATGCTGCCAAACTCCCGGGATGATTGATTCCAGTTAGCCCATCAGATTTTTTTCTCCCAGGAATCTAAGTATTGAGCACACATTTGAAAGAAAGGAAAGGAGTTGAGGCAGAATCATCTAGTTACAGCACTTCCAAAAAAAAGGCCAGAGATCCTCCTGGTTTTTCTTCTTCCCAACAGATGGCAATTCAGCTCTTATTCAACTCCACAAGTTACCCAGCATTCCCCCACCAAATCTTGTAATTTTTTTTTAACTTCTGCTTCATTTTCCTTACATTAAATCAGAACTAAATTTTGTTGTATCCAACTAAAGAATCCTAGCTGACAGAAAAATCCAGAAGCAGTAATTCATAGCTATCTAATGATGGAACTTTTTGATTATTCAGTTTGTAACACCATGTATCTCTAGTCAAATGTTAAATTCCTGGGAAAGAGAATCTGGTCGGCCCCTGGCCAGGGCCAGAGTCAGGAACAGAACAAAGTAAAGGAAGGACAAGAATGGAAATGTAGAATAGGTGAGGGTATACTTTACTACTCTGACTCTTAAGATAAATCTCTGTTACTCAATTTTACAAAAAGATGAAGTATTTTTAAATGATCAGTTCTTATTTTTTAACAATGTCCATATTCATAGTCATTCCCTTAAAAACGTATACTTATTCTTAACTCCTCATCATTCATACAAAGACAAAAATTTTGAAGGCATTCCTCACTTTCTCTCCTGCTGTGGTTCCACAGTTACACCCATCTCTCACTCCAACTCATTCCTCCCAGACTTAAAGATATAAAAATGTAACCCTACAATCTAGGTATAATCTATTGAGTAAAGAAGGTACTAGATAGGAAAAAGATCTTTATATGTAATAACAAGATCTAATTCTTTGGGGAGGGGTTGCTGAGCATGTCCTGCATTCTCAGTGCATGCTTTATCCCTGCATCTATGGATCCCTTCCTTTTCTCTAAAACAGGAGGAAAAAAAAAAAAAAAAAAGTGTAAGAAAGCATCTTCTTTCACACTGCACTGCTGCCAAAAAAAAACAGCATCTTCTTAAACATTCAGTTAAAATAAAAAGCAGAGATATTTATTACTTTTCTTTACTACTCATTTCAATGTTTTAAAAATTGTCTAACACCTCTATCTGAAATAATGGGGTTTTACCATTCCTTTGATGTTTAAAATGAAATTTTTAGCATTTCCTGAAACTTTCCTTTTATCAGTTGTACTTCTGTCAATGATATCATCCCTCCACAAAACTCTTCCGCAAGTATTTATTAGATGACTAGTCTCTATCAGGCATTTTCTAGGAATCAGGAATGTACGAACAAATACAAAACAAATTTAGGACTGGGGATTGTAGCTCAGTGGGAGAGAGCTTTAATCTCCAGTACAGGAAGATAAAACTCTGCTCTGTGGAGCTACATTTAGACAGATTAAAAAAACAGTATGATAAATAGGGACTGAGGGTGTAGCTCAGTGCTAAAATGCATACTTAGGAGGTGTCAGACCATGAGTTTTACTTCTAGAAGGGAGGGAGGGGTGAGGAGGAAGATGAAAAGAAAAAAGTATGATAAATATGGCAAGTGTTAGGGAAAGTCACAAAAATATACTTTAGATTAGAACAAACGGTACAGGAGGATGGGCTATCACTCAGACCAATCTTCACAGCAGAGTTAACAGCCTCAAAATTGATTAACATAACAAAAGAGGATAAGGTTGATTTAGATAAAAATGGCAGCAATAAGAACACTACAGAAGTTTAAAAACATGAAATACACTTCAGAAATGTTCTTTTGTGATTTAAGCAAGGCAACACAGAGGAGTGGCGTAAAGTGAGGATGAAAAGGCCAAATGGTGAAGGTCCTTGCCTGCCACACTGGGATTCCTTACCTTCTTCAATAAGCAATACGGCACCATCAAGATGTTTAAGCAGAGCTGTGAATAGGTGGTCACTGTTCTCCTAATTATTTAGGATCTTAAAGTCATGAGCTTCTGGTCTCCAAGACTTACACATTTTTGTACATTAGTTATTTTATAACTTCTATTATCAGAAAAGTAGCCCAGACTTTCTATACCTCCAAACAGTCTCTGTTTTCTATCTCTTCTATTAAAAAGCTACCAGAATGACTGGTTGTGGAGGCATACACCTGCAATTCCAGTACTTGGGAGGCTGAGGCAGGAGATTTGCTGCAAGTCTGAGGCCACCCTAGGCTACACAGTACGTTCAAGACCTCACCCCCCCCCCAAACAAAAGCCACCAGAATTCTCTCTCTAAAATACTATTTTTATTACATCTCATTTCTCAAAAATTGTAGTTCTACGTATAGAAGAAAGTCTGTGCACCAAACCAAGGTTTTCACAGCCAGTCACTCACTGCTGCCCCACTCTACTCTCAGTTTTCATCTCCAATACAAACCTTTTCACAAGGTGAGCTTGCAGTATAGGTTCAACAATCACTTTTTAAAATGTGGAGACAGTTTTCTTCCAAAAAAAGAATACAAGTTCCTTGCTTACTTTAAAATTCTTTTGAATCTTCCAAGCCTCATTATCTAAGGAATTCAATAAAGACATGCTGGCCTAAAACAGTAACAATACCTTACCTTTGTCAACTAAAGTATTTCTCCTTTATACTCATAAGTAATTTTTATATGAGCAAAATTTTTTAAATTTAATCAGTTATTAAACACTATGAAGAACAAATGACATGAAATTTAAAATTCATCATTATTCTCTTACATACTAGCACATCTTCAGTGTGACAAATGAGTACTACTCTTTTTACCTACCTTTCCTTGTTCTGCATGTCTTTCAGTAAATGATTTCATCTCAAAACACCACTGAGTTATAATATCAAATGCTGGAACTGGCCAATCCAGACAGGAGGCACTGATGAATGGATGTTCTGTTTGGTAAAATGTTGGCAGAAGTCCCAGGCAGCTAGCAAGAACTGAAAATTCTTCTTCTTCCTTTTAGACAGGAAATAGAATACTCTCATGACACTTAATCACGAACATTTTCTACTATAGATATTTTAAGTGTTATCCTCTTCAATTACTTTAGAGCAGTAAGAAAACTTAGTTGGTCAACTGAAATAAAGGGAGTAGAAGTAGTGAAAGAAAAAGGGTTCCTAGCTGAAATACCAAACTATAGCCAAAATATTTTTCTTTGAAATTTAACTCCTGTGTCGTAGCATTTACTTCTTTTCTAAGTTTAGTTTTAAAATAGAGTTGTTATATATGGAATTACTAGTCTATAAAAGCCAGTTATCTTTTATTTTAAAGAGAATAAAAAATATGGAATTTCAAAACACAATAGAAAATTAACAATCGTTGTTATGTTGCATATTGTTAACTTCAGAGTAGTTGTAGATTACAAGATATAGGCATAGCAAACTGATCAAATTAGGCATTAACTGTTCCTTTCCATAAATCAATACAAATTAGTAGTAAAATTATCTCAGCTATTGTGTGTATATAGATTTATATTTTTCTCCTTTCCCTCTTCCCAATTGTTCTTTCCTTTTGAGCAGTTTCTTTTCCTTTCACAGCATGTATTATAACTTCTGGATATATTACTTTTTCAGTTTTTTACACTAGGGAGACAATATGATGTCTACACACAAGTACGGTCTCTAGTTGTACCCATTTACCTATAAAAGTCATGTTTATCTTTCTTTATAGCTGAGTAATTATATAAAAAAAACACTTTTCAACATTCCTCAGGTGATAGGCACTTGGGTTATTTCCAAGATTTAGCTATGACAAACTGCTGCTATAACCATGAGTGTGCATATATATTCAATTTTTCTGGAAATATACCCAAAAGGAATAGCTGGATCAAATGGGACCTCTAACCTCTAACCCTACTTTTTTGAGGAATCTCCACACTCATTTCCACAGTGGTTGTACCAGACTATGCTCTCATGAACAGCAGAGACAGCTATTCTATGCAAACAAAGTTAATTTGGGATAAAGATAAAATTGTTTTATTTTAAAATGCACAAGTTATGCATAAAGACCAATAGTAAAAACACGGAATTCATAAGAGGCAGTGCAAAATAATGTATCTGGACTCTGAATTAGTATAAAGCATATTAAGCTTTTTAAAAGGTAATAGAGTTTTTTCTTTTTAAACTGAGACATTGAAGAGCCAGACAACCTGAAGCTCTACTCACTACTTAAACAAAAAACTCCCAGAGGAATCAGTGATCTGAGGACTTTTATCCAGAAGTTGATTTTCAGGAAATTAGTCTCACAAATATATTCCCCTATCCTTTATTTACTCAAAGACTATACCAGAGATGTTACAGTCCACTGGATCCATTCCTGTCATCCTCTAAAATGACAGTCAAGAAAGCTTTCCCTAGCCCCACTTAATGAGCTCAGATCACCCAGTTCTATTCAGATTTAAATCTTTATATTCACTCTTATGTTTATGCTTTCTATTAGTAACTAAAAATAAATTGTCCTTCCTTATCAGTTCCCTGAAGGTAGCGATAGTGTACTCCTACTGCTTGGCACATAGTAGACATTTAACAAACATTTACAAATTAAACTAGTTTACATATTTAAGTAAAAGTTGTAAAATATGTAATGGAAAATAAGAGTAAAATGATATGCAAGCTTAAAAAAATGTTAAGTTTTTAAACTCCAGAAATAAAGCTATAAATCATTTGTATATAGAAGGCAATTTTTAAAAACCATTCTGAGGTAAAAAATACACATCATACAATTCACCTATTTTTAGTATACTTTGATGAATATACATATATACGCATGCAACTAACACCATAATAAAATTTTAGAACAATTCCACCCAAAAAAACTCCCTCATGCTGATATAGTCAATCTTGGTACTTACTCCTGGCCCCAAGGAACACTTAACTATTTTCTGGCATTATATTTTTAGCTTTTAAAAAACTCTTCATATACTTGTGCCACCCCCTCCCCCATCTTTTTTGAGACTATGTGTAGTTCAGGCTGACCATGAGCTCACTTGTAGTGCAGGCTGGTCTCCAACTCACAGATCCTCCTGCCCCACCTCTCAAGTACCAGCATTACAGGTGTGCACCACCACACCCAGTTAGTTGGCCCCTTTGTCAAAGATAAGGTAACTGAGTGTGTTTTTAGTTGTGTCTACATCTTGCAATCTGCTCTGATCTTCAGATCTGCTTTTTGCCAGTACCATGCTGCTTTTATCAAAGTGGCTTTGTAGTATAATTTCAAGTCAGGGATTGTGGTGCCCCCATCCTCCTTTGTTGCCTAGAATTGTTTTTTGCTATTCTAGATCTCTTCTGGCTCCAAATACAATTTAAGAATGTTTTCTCTAGTTCTGTGAGGTGTGCTAATGGTACTCTGACTGGGATTGTATTAAATCTGTATAAAAATTTGGGGAGTATGACCATTTTCACAACGTTGTTTCTTCTTACCCATGAGCAAGGGATATCTTTACATTTTTCTGTTATCTTCTTCAACTTTTTTCAAAGTACTGTAATTTTCAATGTATAGATCTTTAGTTTTCTTTGTCAGATTGATTCCTCAGTACTTCATTTTTTTGATGCTATTGTAAAAGGTGTTATTTCCCTAATTTCTTTCTAGGTGTGAGAAATATTCAACTTGAGACATTTCTATGTAAATGGATGCACTTTAAGACCATACTCTTAAATGAAATAAATCAGGCACATGTGTAAGTATCAATGCTTCCCTGGTGTGAGATAGTGAAAATGTAAATAAGGATGAAAGTGTATAAAATGTTTTGTAAAATAGGAATAAATCATTCAAATGAAAGGGGAAGTAGGGATGTGGGAGAATGATAAAGGAAGGACAAAATGGAAACAAAGCTTTGTAAATAAGGAGGGGAAGAGCAGATGAAGGGAGGGAAGGGAAATGAGAAAACAAAAGAGGAATCAAGATATATCATAAAACAGATACAAATTCCCTATGATGAGTATGATCAATATGTACCAATAAGCTTAAGAATTTTAAAATAGCCATTTAAGTGGAATCATACAGTATGTAGTCTTCTGTTTTTGGTATCTTTCAGAGTAATATTTTGAGGTTCAGTCATGTTATCGTATATATCAATGTCATGTTCCTTTTAATTGCTTAATAATAGTCTGCTCTAACACTATACCACATTTTATTCATGCATTCATGGATTTTGGGCATTTTTAGTATCACTAACTGGTTGTTGAGAACATTTATTTAAAGTCTTTATGTGGACAAATGTTTTCATTTCATTTGATAGATATTGTGAGATTTGGCTGAATTAAGTAAGTAAACTTTTACAGTTGACTATACCACTTTGCATTCCTACCAGTAAGGAATGAGAATTCTAGTACTCCAAATCTTTACCAACACTTGGTATTCACTCATACAAATCTGTACCTCTCTTATGAACAGTATGTTAAGCACCCTTCATCTATTTCTTGCCATTCATATATATCCTTTCAAGAAGTGTCTATATTTTTTTGCCCATTTTGTGTTGGATTTTTTTTTCTTTATTATCGAGTTATAAGATTGCTGATGTATGTTGGAGACAAGTCTTTGCTATGTGTAATTATTTTTGAGATATGATTCAAATATCAAAAAGTCACCTTCTAAAAAATACATAATTCAGTTGGTTTTAGTATATTCATATAATAGAGCATCATTGCTGTGGTCCAATTCCAGAATAGTTTCACATCCTCTACTATAAATGAAATTCTTAATTTTAATTCCTGATTGTTCAGTGTTAATATACAGAAATATAGCTAAATTTGAAATACATTTATCCCATATCCTTGCTGAACTTATTAGCTCTAATAAGTTTTTTGAGATTCCTTATATTTTACATATAACAGCAGCTAATTTGTGAGCAGAGACTGTTTTACCTCTGCCTTTCCAATTTGAGTATTTATTTTTCTAGTTTGCCTTGTGAGGGAGCCTAGTAGAATGCTAGAAAAGGTGGTAAGAGTGAAGACCCATGCCTTGTTCCTAATCTGTTTCCTGTCTTTCACCATGCAATATGACTGGTGGTAGCTATAGATTTTTCATAGATACCGTTTATTACTTTGAGAAAATTCTTTTCTATTCCTGGTTTCATTAAGATTGCTTCCTGCTGTTTTTGTTGTTTTTCCCCCAGGAAAGATGCTGGACTTTTTGTCAAATGCTTTTTCTTTGACATCTGAGATTATCATATCTTTTAAAATTTATTCCATTAATATACTATATTAATTAACTTTAATTTTGATTGTTATGATTTTTGTTATGTCAACTGGTTAATTCGTAGAATAAACCTACTTGGTTATGCCCATATTCACTACAACCTATTAACAAGGGCCACAATATGGAATCAACCAAAGACTCCAATGATGGGTCAGTCAGTAAAAATATATGTGACACAAAAAGGAATAGAAATCATATGATTTGTGAAAAATGTATGAGGGGCATTAACTGAGTCAAAGAAGTCAGTCATAGAGGCACAAATATTATATAATCCCACTTATATATGGAATTTCAAAAAATCAAACTCAGAAGTGGCATAGAATTGTGGTTGCCAATAGCCAAGGAGCAGGAGAAATAGGGAGATGTTGGTCAAAATGTACGAACTTTCAGGTATAAGCTGAGTAAGTTCTGGAGAGCTAATTATAGCCTGTTGATGATCTTTTAATACTACACTGAAATCTTGAAATTTGCTGAGAGACTGGATCTTAAATGTTCTCACCAGAAAAAGATAACTGTGAGATGATACATATCAGCTTGTTTGTAGTAATTATTTTACAATGTCTATATATAAAAATCTTATAAATAATATATAATTTTTATTTATCAGTTATATCTATAAAGCCGGGGGTGATCCATTTGCCCATGGGCTATTATCCTATTACTAATATGACTTGTATTAAAGCCTTTTGCTTTTACATTAATGGAGATATGCAGTTTTCTTGTGATGCTTGGTGAAGCTGGTCTTATAAAACAGGACCTGAAGAGTTTCTTACTCCTCTATTTTTACATAGCATTGATAAGATTTCTTTCCTAAATGTTTCACAGGATTCACCATCTTATCTTTGTTGACACAAAGTTATTTTTTAAAAAATAATTATGTAAATTGAATAAACTAGTTTTGTTACTCAATATAGATGTATTTAGGCTATATTTTTCTTGAGTCAGTTTTAGCAATCTGTATCATTTAAGAAATTTGTCTATTTCATCTAAATTATTAAATGTCATTCACAATATTCTCTTATGAGTCTGTCTTCTCCTTGATTACTGATATTGCTAATTTGTGCCTTGTTTTTTTCCCTATGAACCATGTGTTTTTTCATGCCTAACCACAGGCAATTACTAGGATGTTTCCTGACAAATCTCATGATGGAAAACTGCCCTCCTGACACTGAGCACTGTACAGCCAAAGTACTGCAGTCTCTGAAGGGAACTGCAGTGAAGGTCTCAGGCCACCGCGATTCATTCTGTGTACGGATGGATGGATGGATGGATGGATGGATGGATGGATGGATGGATGGATGGATGGGCAGACAGACAGACAGACAGACAGACAGACAGACAGACAGATCGATCTCCAGCACTTTTTGCCTTAATTCTTTATCTGAAGTCTTGGGCAGAAAACTCTTTAGAGAGCTCTGCTAATAGTGTCTTCAAGGAGGGGGAAGAGAAAGTCTGGAGACACTTGCTTCCACTCTAACTTAGCACCCCTGTGTTTTCCAGTCTGTCCTTCCCTGCTTCATTCACCCTCATCAGTCATAAAATCACAGCCTTTCCTTCAAGGCTCCCTCAACAGTGAAACAACCTCCATATTGCACTGATTCACCTCACACCTTGCACCATGCCAAGGGGAAGGTAGCATTTTTTTCCTCCACGGTCAGCCTCTTGCTTGCAGCATCACAGATTACAAACAATTGTTGGTTTGCTGCTTTAACTGACTACCCTGATACATGGCAATTCAATTCTCTCTTGGTTCAGCTAAGCTCCTATCATCTAGATGTATTGGTCTTTGCAAGCAACCAGATTTTGGGTTCATTCTACTCTCGACTGTTTCTCCATTACAACTTCACTGATTTCTTCTCTGGTGACCTATTTTTCTTTTTTTTTTAAACTTGTGAAAGAAATGAGAATATGTCACTCCAAGATATGCCTCTCAGACATATACTTTTGAGCTGAAGCAGCAGCAAACTGAAGAAAGGGTCTTTGCATCCTACCCTGCTTCCTCTTTAAGACAGGATGTAAATTCTCTTTACTGGAGACAACTCTTACCAGCTCATATGTGGCACCAGCGGGATCTACAAACAAATGATGATTCATTTAGTTTACTCCCTTATAATTTACCTTCCTACAATTCCCTACTTCTCTGAAAGTCTAGAACTGCTTTCCTTTGTCTTATCATTTTTCTAAAATTTATTGATCTTTATTGAGGATATTTTTGTAAGTCAGAGTTTTAAGCCATGGCTTTGAGTCACTGTCACTGAGGTTTTTCCAGTGTGATATTTAGTACACATCTTTAAAAATTCATTTTCTCGTGTTAGTCTGTCTTTTGATACAGGCGTCTGTTTCAACTTACCAGGCTGAGGAGAAAATACATTTCTTTGACGATATTTTCGGGGTCTAATTTGCGTTACAATTCTAAATGCTGGAAACATAGATTGGTTGGTTTAACCTCCTTTTTTAATAAAATACAAGCCTTTTAAGTTATAAATCTTTAAGACATGGCTTTGCTGCATCTTAAATTTCTTGATGTTATACTTTCATTATTGAAGATATTTTATAATTGCCTTGTGGCTTCAGGTTTTATCTGTAAGTTACTTAAAAATATGTTCTTTTGCCTAGCAAGTGCAAAGGGCCTGAGTTCAATCCCTGGTTCTGCAAAAAAAAAAAAAAAAAAAAAAAAAAAAAACACAAAACAACTGTGTTCTTTATTGCATATTTGGGCATTTTCTATATGTTAGCTAATGATTTCTAATTTTACTTTGTGCGGTTAAGAAAACATGTTTTATGATTCACTTCTTTAAAACTTGCTGATATTCGTCATATTCTAGTGAACAGTTCCATTTATACTTATAAAAATATGAATTGTGCTACTTGCTGGCATAGTAAATTATATCACTATTGACAATGTTTAGATATTCTTTCCTATCTATTGATTACTGATTGCTAAGTACAGTGAAGTCTCCAACTATATGTAGATTTACTACTTCTTTTAATTCTGTCAACTGTTATTTTGTGCAAATATATTTATAATAGATCCTCCTGTTCTCTTGAGAGAAAACATTTATTTTAAAATGTAAGGCACAAATATAACTTGGGAAGGTGAAATCTACTAATGGTGGAAAAACTATTTTTTTAACTTCTTTATGACAGGAAATCAAACAACATAAAAATTAGCAAAGATCTATACAATTCAGGGGCAGATCCATAGGCTACTTCAGAAAGACTTGGCCCTTCACATGAAGCATATGTTGAGTCCAGGTGTGGGTCATTAAAATAAGAAAACTCTCAATGGGGAAAAATTGTTGAAAGAATCTCATTTTTCCTTATTTAACTTGAACAAAGTGTTCAAAAGAAATTATTCTAAACAAAGAAAATCTCATGAGATGCTTTTTAAAAAATCAAATAGTAATTTGTGTTTTAATTATTTTCTGAAGAAACATCATGTAACAGAGTGGTCAGGAATCTAAATAGCTAGACACCTCTATCGGAAGCCCCACTTTTCTCTCTTTAGTTGAGTAGAACCTCCTAAATGGTCCAACTAGCCCATCAATTTGAATATATAAAAAATATTTTCATTCCAAATCCTGACATTATTCTATCTCTGAAGTATCAAATAATTTCCTATCCTCTTCTATTCCTAGTATGTCCTTTTCCAAATGGTCTTTTTTGTACCTAATCCCTCCATTTCTCACTGCTGTAATCTCTCTTAAACTACAATGAAGTTTTATCTTGAAATAAAATTAGAAGGACATCACATTTTTATCCAAACTCTTTCAGTGGTCCAAATTCCCTCACATTAAATCAAGATACACTGTAATTTAATTTTAACCTCTCTCTGACTCTTTCTCTGTCTGACACTATTTTCATCCACCCAATTTCACGCACCTCCTCCTTGGTACTCCAGCACAGGCATTACTTTTAACACCCAGGTCATAAGCTTCGGCCTCAGGATACTTTCCAACTCATGGGGGAAAGTACACTAACAAAAATAAATAACAAGCAAGAATGGAAAGAACTATAACCAATGCCTTCTAAATGAGAAAACAGAGTTGATAAAGGAAGAAGCTGATTTCAACTGAGTAATCTGCATGCTTAAGGACGCTCTTCTGCCTGAAGGAAATACACCTTTTTAAAGTTAAAATTCTAAAAATCTAAGGAAAGCCAACATTTTGGCCCTAGCCTTCCAAGGTCAATTAAGACTCAGGACATATGAGAATTTGTACTGTAATGTCATGTAACTAGGTAGTGCCCCAAATTTTCTGATCAAGGAGAGTATGGGGCCAAAGAGGAAAGTGACCGATGATGTAAAGTGTGCCTAAGGAGAGTCACATAGAGAGAGAACATTCTCTCAGGCTTTCACAGAGAGCACATTGGCCAAGCAATGGCCATAACTCATTCACATGGCTGACACTGACAAAGGTTCTACAATCTGAGGTACAAGATCTCAGGATAAATCCTGAGGGGATTTCACTGACCTTATCAGACCCAAAGCTACAACTCTCGTTGCATAGGTCCTGCTTTACCTTGGTCTTAACCATCCAGCAGAAAAGTATAAAAATGAAATATAAGAAGTAAAGCCATGTTGTTATGTTGAGCTGTAGGGAACTCAGGTCAACAATTTCTGACATTTCCAGTCAAGCGGAAGACCCAATACTATTATGGACTACTGGACTCTTTTAGAATATTTTGCTGAGTTTACACACCTATAATATTCAAATAACGGAACTTAACAAAAAAAGGGGATATAGATGAATGTCCATTTTGTATCTGTGTATTCAAGGTGGTTGGGATGGATATATGGTTGCATTCTTTTGATGAATAGAGGGATTTGTTCTAATGGTGTTTGTAAATAGGATATCATGTCCGCATCTTGTACAGTAATTCACCACTAGGAAGAATGTATGCAATGTGTTAATTATTGAAACTGTCCTACCAATTTGGTTTGAAACTTCTCATTGCTATTTGTTTCTCAATAAAATTATGGGAAAAAAATAAATAAATATGGCAAAAAAATCAAAAAAAAATTATAAAAATCTACGGAAGAAAATATCTAACAGATTAGTATCTGTTCAACATCTTTGTTCAGTGATGCTCAACATCATTTGTTCAACATCCTAACCCTAGCCTTAACCCTCTTAAAGGTCTAAAGAGAATGTTTAGGTGACAAATATGCAGAGTTTACCTTGAAGTCCTTGAAAAAAACAAAGAACCCAACTATAAAATGCAATGGTTGACTGGCTAGGACAGGACGAATAAGAATTGTTTAATTCTGATATACTTCAGGCTTCAAGGCCAGTAAGTATGGTAAATGCCCTAATTCATAGGTCAAATTCTCCAGAACTGAATGGATACAATGTTAGGCTCATATCCTAAAAACACAGTCTAGGTTTACTCATCTTCTGATTTCCTACCATGTTACTTTCTTGCTGACTCACATTCTATGAAATAGATTAAACCAGTAATAATTCATTCATCCAACTTTTAACATAGGTAGTTACACATCAAATATTTTATTGCTATCAAAAAAAATCACAAAGATGCTATCACACCTTCAAACAATCAGTTTTCTGAACAATAAAATATTTAAGACTATTAAAAGTTAATGATGCTAGTAATAACTTCATTATACTGAATATTATGATCTTATTTAAGTATTGGGCAAGAATTATCACTGACTTAATGCAACACTGCTCAAATATGCAACAATGGTAATATTGCCATAAAAATGGGTGAATACTAAGCATCACAGAAATAGTAAATATTTTAAATACTTATTCTTCTGAGGTAGACAAATATGTGACAGATATATGTATCATAATAAGTATTATACAATATATCAATAATTTTTTAAATTAACATTATAAAAACAAGGCTCCCTACTTTGTATCCCAAATTATACCTGGCAACTAGGTAAATCTTCCCCAAAAAGGTGGTGCTGAAGAAGGCTGGTGATTCTAAGGAAAGGTAAGCAGAAGTCTTGTAAGTATTTCTCCATGGATTCAGGTGACCAAGCAGTAGGACTAACCTAAGGTTAAAAAAGAAAAGTTGAACAATTTATTCTATAATAGATGTAGCTTTAAAGTTACACTCACAATGGCAATAAAAATCTATTTTTTTGCTCAAAAATCATATCTGATCTTAGTAAAAGCATACCATTGTACATTCTTGAGTCCCTTCTTCATGGTATAACTTTCCTTTAGATAGTTCACTTATAACAAAACTCAATAACACTTCATAAGACTTTTCAGCATCACACATATTCTGGAAAAAATTTAGAGTATTAGTCACATGGGTCACTGAAAATTACAAAAAACTGAAAATAAAACCTTTACACAAGTAAAATGGTTAATATATTATTTTAAGCAAATAAGTCAGAATTCTTTGAAATCTGGGCAAAAGTATATAAATTCAATTCACAATGAAATTGTGTAGGTTGTCAATGCTAGTACAATAGGTCTTTAAAACACAACATATGAATTACAGAATGTATAGGGAAATATGTAAATTATGCCTTTAACTCAACCTAAGGGAATACTTTTAAAAATGCTATATGCACAAGACACTCATTATAACCTGATAATCACAAAAAAGTTAGAAAAGACTAATAAAAATGAGGCACCACCCTAAATTATACAACATGGATGTGAAAGAATATTCTTCACTAGCAGTGAATATCACAAATTGGAACTATATGGAAAATATTTACAATGTGATCGAAAAAGTATATATGTATTTTTTACAGTAGTACAAATTATATATGCATATAATAGAAGAAAATCTATTTGAGTCACAAACGCTTTTTACTTTACAACTTTCTTAAAA
>NW_004524641.1:10248963-10250355 GCF_000260255.1 Octodon degus
TTTTGATAGTCACTGAAATATGAGAATATAACCCTGCAAATTATAGTAAAATGGGATAAAGTAGTAATTTTGCTTTGATGTCATTTATTAAACTTTTTTTTTTTTTTTTTTTTTTTTTTTTTTTTTTGCTGTTGTTGTTGTTGGGTCTTGCCTCATAGTTCAGGCTAGCCTTGAACTCACTATGTAGCCCCAGGCTGGTCTCAAACTCACAGCAATCCTCCTCCATCAACCTCCAGTGTTGGGTATTACAAACATGTTCTGGGCGGGGTATGGTGGTGCATGCCTGTAATCCCAGCACTCAGAGGCTGAGGCAGGAGGATCAATGCAAGTCTGAAACCAACCTTGGGCTACAAACTGAGCTCAAGGTCAGCCTGAGCTGCATATCAACACTCTGCCAAAAAAAAAAAAATTTGGCCAGGAAGATAGCCCAGGGGCATAAGCACCTGCCTGGCAAGCATAAGGTCCTGAGTTCAATCCCCGGTACAAAAAAAAAACCACCAACATGCACCACCATGCCCAGTTTAACTATTATTATTTAACTTATAATATGTATTGTATATATTACACATATTATATGTACAATACATATACATATATACACACTATATATTATACATATTAAACTGAGTAAACACCACAGAATACCATAAGACACTGAAAATTTGGACCACAGAAATTGCTATCTGATGATACTTTATATTTCTACAGTTCCTCTTTGTTTCATCATACTACTGTACTCTTTTTAACTTCACTATAAATTCCCAAATGTAAGAAACTATGCCTGCTGTCTTATATTCCTCTTCATAACAAAAATCTGAGCAATAAAGGCCTGCTAGCTAATGGATGGAATTTATTTTGATAACACTGAAGCTCTTGGGAAGTCAACTGGATATATTCTTTTTGATAATCTTTTGTATAATTTTAAACTACTCTGCTTTCTGCTATATTCACTTGGCAGTGATAGTATGCCTTGATTCTAAACTATAAATTGTCCCTGATCATTGCTACTGTTCTCCTGAAACCATATAAGTCACTTCACCCTTGTCTACTTAATCAGCAGAATGATCACTTGCTAAATATGAAGACCTAGAAGGTACATATACTGAACAAGAATCAATACTCTGGATAAGAATATAAAAACAGCAACAGGGACAGGCATGATGGTGTGCATGCCTGTAATCCCAGAAATCAGGAGTCTGAGGTGGGAGGATCACTGTGATTTTGAGGCTGGCCTGGGCTACAACATGAATTTAAAGGCCAGTTTAAGGCCAGCCTGAAATGCATAGTGAAATCCTGTCTAGGACAAAACAAACAAATAACCAGCAACATAGTATATCTTTAAAAACTTGATTTAATCAAATTATTTAAATATTTAAGAAAAATTTGTTAAAT
>NW_004524641.1:10250455-10277187 GCF_000260255.1 Octodon degus
TATATCTTTAAAAACTTGATTTAATCAAATTATTTAAATATTTAAGAAAAATTTGTTAAATTCAAAATGTAAAAAAAAAAAAAAAATCGAAAGAAAATATAACCATGGGTTTGCTACTAATAAATGTTACAAATTTAAGACTCTCTAAATATACAATCTAGTCTAAAAGCTTTCTAAATTTAGAATATTTGTTTGAGTTAAGGATTTATAGAATATAGCAACATGAAAGTACTTCAAAAACTATGACTGTGTATTTAGATCACTCATGTAAGCTACAAAATCCATTATCAAATATGTTTCAAGCATTTATTGCACATACAAGTTCTATATCATAACAAAAAGTCAAATATAGGGCTATGATCCCTATCCTCTTTTGAGAACTCTCCTCATCAAAGCAGTAGTGGGTAGGAATTGGGGGGATGACTACATACACAGAACTCTTTAAGAGATCGTATTTTATATAGACATTTAACCTATGGATAAGTGAAAGAGCAGGCTCTTGAAGACTAAGGGAAAAAATCCCACAAATATGGATAAAAGATCTAGAATCAAGATCAGAAGAATCCTAAGGCAAAGATAGCAAAAGTGGATTAAATAAACAAAAGGATTGAGAACTTAAAAGATATAAGAGGGTGTGTGTTGAATAAAATGCAATGCCTGAATTACAGTGCTTCTTGGTCTATATGTCCATCAACAGAGAATGGGCAAAGAAAATGCATTCATATACAATAGAGTATTGCTCTGCCATAAAGAAGAAATAAAAGAGTGATTTGTGGAAAATGATTGTACCTGAGATCATATTTTTAAGTGAAATAAATTAGATACACAAACTTGCAGGTAGAAAAAAAAGGAAAGGGGATTCTTTTCTTAAAGTAAAGAACTAAATGAAGAAAATAGAAGGAAAAAAAGAAACTATGCAAAAATCTAAGTACTTATAGAAGTCACAATGATACATTTCATTTATCATAAATATCTCATTGCTATTATTTACTGTTACATATCTAAATGTAGAAAAAGCTAATAAAATTATGGTAAACCAACCATAATTTTTTGTTTGCATTCACTATATAACTGTAAGCTAATATAGTTAATATAGTTCTAATTTATGTTCTGATAAGAACATGGTTAATAGTATTCTATTAAGAACTTTTAGGGGCCAATAAGATAGCTCAGCAGACTAAGCACCTGTTTAGGCAAGTGCAGAGACCAGGATTCGATCCGTGGCACCACATGCCACGACAAGCTGGCCACTGTGGACCTGGTGGCACATGCTTGTAATCCCAGCACCAGGGAGGCTGAAAATAGAAGGAATGACTATGAGTCCAAGCTGTGTAGCAAGACCTTCTTTAATGTACCAAATACATTAAAGAAGAAAAAAGTATTTTTAAAACCAGCTATCAATTATGACTGAGAAAAACTGAGATAACAGTTACCTAAGTTAAATAAAAACATGCTCCTTCCATCACAGATATACAATTGTTTAATTCTATCATTAAGTTCTCATTTTAGCAAATTCTTAAATGAATGTATTTAGATTCAAACTATATTGGTAAGTTTTAGGTGTATAATTTTTTATGATCAAATAGCATATTGAGGAAACATTTAAACAATATAATAAAAATTTAATATATTTGATTAGAATTCTGTTTGAATATTATTACAAACATCAGATTAGATTGCTTTCAGAAAAAAATACAGAAAAAAAATAAAGATAACTACAGAAGGCAAAATTACCCAAGAATTTGCTAAGAAAAGAAAAAAATATTGACGAAGACAGGGTTCTCTTTGCCTTGATGTAAGTAGATTTTACAAAAACCCTATCTAAACTGACTCTGAAAGTATTAAAATATCTAATTTACACTAAGTATTTTGCCTACCAACTTGTCAGAAAAACACTTAAATAATTTTTATGTAACCCTAACTCAAACCAACTCATACCAGACATTTATTTCTTTGATACTAGAGTATTTCATTTGTATTCAAGTCATTAAAAATATTTAACTAAATTTTCAGTTTTTCTAAATTGTTTATATAATTTAAAGAAAATTCCTTTGAATTTGCTGAGAATTCATACACACGTACACATGGGTGATCAAAATATATGGTTAATGTTTACTTTATAAAAATGTTACAGTAAATTAACACACTGGCATTAACTCCCTCATACTACTCCTCTTTGCTTGAAACACATCCATGATTCTTACTTTCTGGAAGCAGTTCTCAACGTTCTGTTTCATGAGTGCTTTTATGAGATGTGATAAAGCATACAGTGACTGCTGGTGAAAGTGCTACTCAACAGAAGGCAGGCTCATTAACATGTTTTGGTGTGTCTTCACCTACTTCATTTGTTGGATCTGGCAGAGTGTGACTTGTGGCTCTTCCACAGTTAGAATGAACACGAAACATAAATGCTTCAAATCCATTCAAGGCACTGAGGCAGCCATGACAGCACAACTAAAGATACTCAAGAATGAGGACTTTCACAACTCTCTCAGAAAGGTGCAAGAAAAATGGAGTATGTTCAGAGTGAAAGGGAAGATTTTAAAGGGGATTAATAGCAATATGTAAATATGTATTGTATTATTATTCACTAATACTGTGTGCACATGTGTTTTCTAATATGAAAAAAGATCACTTAAGAGAGGCACAATTAAGAAATAGCTAAAATGTAGAAGTGGTGTGAGCTTAGTGTTAGAGCGTGTGCCCAGCATGAACAGGGTCCTGGGTTCAATCTCCAGTACAAAAAAAAAAAAAAAAAGTAATGAGTCACAAAGCCATCTTTAGATGGTGATTAGGGATAGAGAAAAAAGGAGAAAAAAAAAAGACTGATAAATGAAATAACTAAGCCTACAGACATTTATCATGATGCTCACTGAAATGACACAATTTTTATAACTTCTCAAAGTATAAGGCTTGTAGTGAAACTAATTGCTCAAACGTAAAGAGATAAATGCCAAATTCTTAAAGACAGATACAGAAGGCCTCATTGTGCAAGGAAATATGTTTAATTTTTTAGCCTGAAGGTATTCAATTTCCAATTCAAATACCATTAACTCACTTTATCTTTCAAACATCTCATTCATTCATATCCTCAATTTAAATGAGTTCCCAAAACTACTAAATGACAAACTCAAAAAAGAGACTAACCTTTTTGAGAGCTCCCACATGTTTCCAGGCTGACCTATCTTCCTCACTGCATTTAACTGAAAGTGCTGCAAGAGCCTGTGTATACAGTAGGGTGAAAAGTACCTTCACAATGCAGGTAAAGTGTTCTACAGGAGAAAGAGAACATCATTATTTCTCATCATACCTATATTTGGAATACAGGTATATTGTACACAAGATAACTTCAGAAACATATGCCTTTCCTTGCACATGTAATTTGGTTTTGTTCAATACTTAGTTAATAAACTGAAATTATGTTATATTTGCTCCCTGACAGATCTGAAATTATGAAAGCAAAATTCTTCTACACATTCACAGAATGGCAATTAAAAGCACTTAGCAAAGTGGAAAGTCGGCTTTTTAAGAAAAGACTGGAGAGTTCAAGCCTCTGTGAAACCTTAACAAATACCTTCATTGGTTGCAGGTTAACAATGTTTGGGAGTTTTTTTTTTTTTTCTTTAACCAACCTCTACTGTAAGAAAAGATCTAATATACTATGAATCAAAATATAGATCTTACAAAAAAAAAAAAATCAATGAAAACTACAGCAGGGCCAGCAAGTAGCTCAGGCACCTGCTTAGGCAAGTGGAGGAACAGGGGTTCAATCACAGGTACCACATGAATTGCTGGCCCCGCCCCTGGACACACTGTGCCAGCCACCAAGACCTGGCATAGTGGCACATGCCTGTAATCCTAGCACTGGGGAGGCTGAAAACAGGAGGATCACTATGAGTACAAGCTGTGTAGTGAGACCCGGTACCAAATATATTTTTTTAAAAACCTACAGCAACACAAAATAATAATAAACATAAAAGTGGCTGGCCCCTTCTTAAACATACTAAACAGCCCCTTCTTAAACATACTAAGCACTTAATGATACTTTAATGACCATAATTAACATTTATATTTACTTAATAACATAAAAAAATTCTCTCAAATGTCTGTCCTCAAAACAGTCTCAATTGGACAACTGAGTTTTAGAAAGATGTGCTTATGATATCAAAGCTAGTAAGTATTCAGGATTCTAAACTTCAATCCATGTAATTTTTCTTCAAATTTAATATTCCTATTATATTATGCTGCTCACTCAGGAAATGGGTAATTTCCATTTAATCAGTTGCGAGAGTGAGAAATTTGTAGATATCCTTGATATACTTGTCTCTTTTTCCCACATGAAAATA
This sequence comes from Octodon degus, assembly GCF_000260255.1. Taxonomy (NCBI): domain Eukaryota; kingdom Metazoa; phylum Chordata; class Mammalia; order Rodentia; family Octodontidae; genus Octodon; species Octodon degus. Next base: position 10,254,802 of record NW_004524641.1, read on the forward strand.
ATCACCAAGTTCTGTCAATTCCACTTTTTAAGTATTTCTCACAGCAGTCCCTACTACCTGGATCAGACTACTTCCAACTTTTCTTGCCTAGAATTATAATCCCAGCCTACTTGGTTTTGTTGGGACTCCATGACCACTTTCAGGTTTGATGATTCATTACAAACTCATAAGACTCCACATAAAGCCATATTAACAACCATGACTTATAATAGCAAAGATACAAGTTAAAATCAGCAAAGGGAAAAGGCACATTGGGTGAAGTCCAGAAGAAATTTTCGGAGTCCACTCTCCTAATAGCATCACACATGAAATGCACACCAGGAATCTCACTGGAGAGATCCCTCACGGGGTCAGTGCCCGACATGTGCACTGGGGGCAGGATTTTTAGCACCCTCTTGTCCAGCACATACAAATTCCAGATTTCCAGGTAGAAAAAAATGATGCTCAGTACAAAGTATATTATTTGAACAAAAACATTACGATAGTGATTCTCACTAGTTTTGAAAATGGTAGATTTCCTTCCAAAATCCAAGTTCCCTAAAGCCTGATGAGGCCTAACTTTGTAAACTTGTTAATTCTTTTCTGCAGTCAGATATTTGTAGCACCTTTTAGTCCCCTGCAATCTACATTCTTTATTATAGCCAGACTAATCTCCTACCTTTGCATTTCCTAAGGTATAACTGACAAAAATTATATATATTGAAAGTATACCTGATTGTTTAATATAAGTATATATTATACATGGTTGCAACAATCAAGCTAATTACCATATCCACCACTTCACATAATTACCTTTGTGTATGTAGTGAGAATGCTTAAGATCAACTCTCAAACAATTCCAAAGATACAACACTGCATTATTAAAAAGTATATATACTTCATATAAGATAAGAACAATCCATAACTCATTCATCTTATACTGAAAAGTTGTGCCTTTGACCACCAGTATCTCAGCACCGCCTCTTCTCTTTATCCCTGTAAACACTGTTCTACTCTCTTTTCCGAGTTGCACTCTTAGATCCCATACTGCACTACACCTGGCCTCATGTATCTACAAGTTTCCAATCTGTGGAATCAATTACCTGCAAAGAAAAAATATCTCAGAAGAAAACTTGTGTCCCACATGTACAAACTTGTTCTTCTCATTACTTCCTAAACAATACAGTACAACTATTTACACAGAATTTAAACTGCACTAGGTATTATATGAGTACTTCCTATAAGGGACATGAGCTTTTCAAATTCTGGTATCTTCTTGGGATGTAGGGAATTGTACTGGAACTAAGTCCCGGAGGATATTAAGGTAAACTCTTGCTCTGGAAGTGGCTTAATTCATTTAGCATAATGTCCTCCAGTTCATCCACATTGCTGAAATATCAAGGTTCCCTTCATTTATTTTGCCTAGAAACCACACTAAGATATGGCTTCTTCTCATTTTGTAAACCATACTTCTTATTAAAAAGTAATACACTAAGCCAGGCGTGGTAGCACACACCTGTAATCTCAGCACTCAGGAAGCTGATACAGAAGAATCACCACAAATTTGAGGCCAGTTCAGGCTACCTAGTGAGTTTAAGGCTAGCCTGAATCCCATAAAGAGACTCTGTCTCAAAAAAAAAAAGGAATACACTAAAAAAATCAATAGTTATTATAATCAGAATTATAGCTATTTGTTATGGAAAACCACTAATTTCCATTTTTAATCACTTTGACTTTGTTGGCATTTTTTTTTTTTTTTTTTTTTAATTTTAGGGAAGGGTCTACAGGGTGTTCAGGATCTCACTACTAGATCAGACTCATAGTGATCTGCCTGTTTACAGTGTCCCAAGAGCTGGGATTACAGGCATACACCACACCCAGTCTCAATTGCCATCTCAGTGCACTGCAGGGCGGGGCCAGCTCTGCAGGCCCAGGGATCAAACCCGGGGCCCCTGCTTGCAGGCAGTTTAATCCACTGATTAAACTATTTGGCAGGCCCTTTGTTATCACTTTTGAACACTGAAGTTGGAAGTCAAAACAGCCTAACCTTGAACTCACATTCACTCATCCTTTAAAATTTACCGTATTACATACCTGTAGTAACGCCACAGAAGGAATAGAAACATTATGTATTGCAACATGTACCCCCAAAAAGGAGATAAAAGAATGGGTAGAAGGGGAGAAGGAGGAAAAGGAAAAAAAGATTTTAAAAAAGGAATTAAGATGTTCCATGTATATATACCAACTTCCCACAAGAAATATAACATTATGTACTAATTAACTAGAATAACAGATAGATAGATAGATCGATCGATCGATCGATCGATCGATCATTCCAGGAATGATCACATATGCTTGTAACTCCAACACTAGAGAGGCTAAGACAGGAAAGTCTCTATAAGTCCAAGGACAGCCTGAATTACTCAGAGACACCCTATCTCAAAAAAATAAATGAATAAACAAAAGAATGAATGCATAGATAAATATTTGTGTGTTTGCTGAATACTTTCTATGTGTGAAATAAGTGTCTTTGGGGAACCTTAAAGTAATCACTCACATGAAGTTAAAGTGTACATTAGGTAAAGAAAGCAAAACATTTCAATCACAATTATCAACATCTTCACAAAGGAAGAAAAAGATATCTAGTCTCAGTGTGTTAAAACAAAAAATCATGAGCAAAACATAAGAATTTGAACAAAATCTACTTGGAATATCTTAGAGACAGACTGTATTCAATGACAAGGTTTGGAAATATGAGTCTGGGCCTTAAAGAGTAAACTTTCCCCTGGGATTATATATAATTTATGCTGGTGTGATAGCTCAGTGGCATAAGCACCTATCTGACAAACACAAGGCCCCAAGTTTGATCTCTAGTACCACAAATAAATAAACAGAATTTACATTCTTGACTTACTAATTTCAAGTGCTATGAGGAACTAAGCTATTACATGGTACTATATCTAACTCAGTACATGTTATTTTATTATTTATGTGCAACTCACATGGAAAATTTGAATGCCGTAATTCATGAAATTAAATATTTCAGTAAAAATTAAGTGTAACTTTTTGTCCACATTTCCTTTTTCTTTTTTTTTTTTCCATCAAGACAAAAAGCCTAGAGATGGAATAAATAGTTCAAAGGGTACTAAAATTATCTAGGAAAAGGACTTGACTCTCTAATCACACCAACAAAAACTGAGTAAACCAGAATTTCTTTAATAGTAAGGCATGCTGAGAAATCAGAAAACTGAACATTTATCAAGTACTCACTCTATGACTCATGTTGCATTTTCTAAGAAATGACCAATCTCCTGGAGAAACAGTTATTAAGCTACCGCTTTAATTTCACTAACAGATCACACATTTATTTACTCACTTTTCTACAGGCACATCCTTTGTAGAAGTGAAAAATAAGACATAAGATTCGGATACTTTTGTAAGTTTTTTTGCCAAAATTACTTGAGAGTTAAATAATAAAAATTTTGCAAATTTCTTCTAGGCCAAGATAGAGTGTGAGTTAAAACAATAAAACCCCTACACAAAAAAGCGTACATGAAACAGCTATCAGATGGTTTATTCTTTTCCTAAAATTACAGTGAAAAAAAATTTTTAAATGTACTATTTCACTGTTACCAAGAATACTTTGCATATGCCACAAGTAAACATCAAATTTTGTTTCCTTTTTATGACCTGGAATTTCTAACTATGGAATTTCTGACCCTCCAAGAATTCTAGTCTACAACAAAAATTACTTAGTGATTTGCTTTTCTGTGTGATAAGCTGGAGTCTATTTTCTCTTCAGTGAGTGAAGAACCCGAACAGTTTAACAAGACTTTATTTGCTTTCGTCAAAATAGAACCAATAAAAGATCTCAAGTCCATCTAACAACTAACAAAGTAGTTACTGCTGTGCCATTGGGTACACTTCAAACCATTGAAGTTTGGTTCTTACAAACTACAAACATTCTCAAAGAACATTATACAGGAGTGATCACAACATAAAATCTAAAGATTCAAATGAAAGCCATAGCTTTCTTGAATTTCAAAATGGAAAATAAGCAACTTAACAAAAAGTAAGACCACTGAATTTTTAAAACATCCATTCCATTCTGCAAATGTTTAAACGTTTACTGAGGATATGATGAACTATGCACAAGGGCTGTTGTGGAGGATCTGAGTATCAACATAGAGTGATATTATGTCAAAAAGACAAGTATCAGAAGAATGGGCAAATTATTATGGGAATGAGAACAAAGGATATCTAAGAGAAAGGCTTCCAGGAGAAGGATCACTCACAAGAACAGATCACAAGAAGTGATTAAGTGAAGAGTAGAGAAACGGCAAAATGCAGGGCTATTAACAAGTTTACAACCCTCTTATCTTAAACATAATAAGCAATCCCTTTGAGTTACTCTCACATAAAGTTTCTGTTTTCTCTGCCCATTAACTTTTTTAAAAAATATGGAACGTTTCACAAATTTGCGTGTCATCCTGGCGCGGGGGCCATGCTAACCTTCTCTGTATCGTTCCAATTTTAGTATATGTGCTGCCGAAACAAGCACTTTACCCATTAATTTTTTTTCCTGTATTTTAGGGAAGGGTCTACAGGGTGTTCAGGGTCTCACTAATAGATCAGATTGGTCTGAAGTATACCCAATCACTTGTAGTGATCCACCTGTTTACAGCCTCCAAGAGCTAGGATTACAGGTGCACGTGCCATGCCCAGCTCTCAATTGCCATCTCAGCACACTCTGGGGGCGGGGCTGGCACAGCAGGCCCGGGAATTGAACCCTGCTTGCGGGTGCTTTAATCCACTAAACTAATTAGCCGGCCAACACTATGCTTCCTCATCCCACTATAATGTGCTAATTGTGCAGCTGCAAATGCAACCTTCTTATTGCTATCCCTTACTATAACACTATTCATTTCTGGCCAATAATTCTCTATAGAATATATAAATAATTAACTTTTTAGGGATCAAGATCCTTTTGAACATGTGGTATAATGAAGCTACTCAGAAAGAAATACTGGCACACACATAGTGATCATAATATGTTTAAATTTTTAAAAATGTATTACAGTAAGGGACACACTGATATTATCGCCCTCAAAAAAAGGATCTTTACATTTTAAAGATGCATGCTTAAGAATATATAGATAAGATGATATGCTGTCTGGAATTTGCTAAAAAAAAATAACTAAGGGATCAAGGGAGGAGAGTATAAATCAGGACAGCGATGGCAAACCTTTTAGAGACAGCTACCTAAACTGCAATCCAAAACCCACTTATTTATCTCAAAAAGCCAACACTGTGAACAAACCTAAATGCTGAGATTTCAGGGTTTGGGGGTTTTTTTGGTTTGTTTGTTTGTTTGTTTGTTTGTTTGTTTGTTTGTTTTTGCAGAACCAGGGATTGAACTCAGGCCCTTGCACTCGCCAGAGAAACACTTATTCCACTGAGCCATATCCCCAGCCCCTGAGATTTCAGTTTAAAAAATAATTCATACCTTAATGTCTTTTGTCTTAAGAGAAGAACAAGTAGCATGCCTGCCATAGGTTTGCCACCACTGGGTTATGGCATAACTAAGACAAGGCTGGTCATGAGCTGGTAATTGGTAAGTAGGACACAGACATTCATTAAACTCTACTTTTTACTTTACATATGATGGATAAGATTCAGGACATAAAAAAATCAAAGAAAAACAAACATTTGTGTTTAATACATTTAGCTTGATTGTGTGATGAAACAATATAAAAGGATCTTTTAATCTAAAAACTGCTTTAAAAGCATATAAGATATCCAGATAGGTCTCTATGTCAACCTATTGCCAGACAAAACTGTGGGAACCACTTAATAGTCTAATATATAAACAATACAAATTCTTCCTTTCTTTTCTCTCCTTTTCTAAGCATCAGTAACTACAATTATACAAGTACATATTTCTACAATAAAAACACAAACACAATCCTCAGTAGTGCAAAACAAAGACAAAAAACAAATAAAATACTATAGACACAATGAAGGCTACCAACTGTTAATTGTTTTGCCAACTGAGGTACAAAGTGAAAATTTCTGTTAACAATACTATCTCTGTTATTTATCATTTCCCACACTTCAAAAAGCTATCTGAGGAAAATTAAAATTACTTAATATAACTTCCTAATATAGTTTAAATATAGGGCTTCAACAAATATTCAATATGTAAAAGGGAAAAAACAAAAATAAAGAATGCCAATTTGGGGAGGAAGGCTTGGCCCTAAATTGGAAGAATTCATCACTATAACGACATGAGCAATATATTATATACAATGTGACAGTATGCTTTGTTTCGTTTTGCTTTGCTTTTTTTAAGACATGGGCTGGCTATAATTCGAGTTGGCCTTCAACTCACTAAGTAGCCTAGGCTGGCCTCAAACTTCTGGTGATTCTCCTGCCCCAGTCTCGAGTGCTGGGATTACAGGTGGACACCATGATACGCAGCAGCAGTTGTATAAACGTAGTGCAGCACTGCGGTTTGGATCTTGCATGTGCTCTAAAGGCCCATACATGAAAGGCTTAGTGACCAGTGTATGGCCTTGGTGGGGGTGGCAGAACATTCAGGAGGTGGAGAGGTTTGTTCTACTGTTCAAATTTTCATTTGTAATAACACTTCAACTTTTTAACACAAAAATTTTCAATTGTATTCCCTTTGTTATTAGACTAAAAAGTTGAAAAGCTTTTTTTAAAAGTACCTTTATTTCATTGTCCTTTTTTGGATGATTACCATATACTTAAAAAATGCTATTTTTCACACAAAAATTCCCATCAAACTGAATGTTGTACCTGTTCCTATAATCTCTAGGCTAGTTATAACATACAGTACCTAATAAAGTACCTGAGTTATAAAGCCATACCTTTGCGTAAGGGTTGTGGCATCATTAAGATCTGGATGAGCAACAGAGACGTTACATCATGATAAAGAATTGGAACTTCTGGCTGATGTTCTTCATTTCCCAACCTAAAAAAATGAGTAAGCACTTTAGATAATATTGCATATATTTTCTAATTCATTTCATATTTCACATATTATGTCTATGAAACAGAAATTTTTTATAAATCTCAAAGAAAAATGTTGGCAGTCATATTTGCTGCCTAAGAATACAATTTTTAGGCTCATATTTTTATTTTTTCAAATTGAAAGCCTGATACAGAAACTTTATTGGCTTACCAAAATAAACAAGTGGCATACATTAACTTAATTATAAATCTTCCTGATCTCAAAATAGAACTTAAATGTATTAAATGGAACATAAGAAAATTAATTTCCCTACAAATAGGAAGGCTCACAGGACACTATCATAGACTAAGCACTAAGGAATGAAAAAGTTCATGCTATAAAACAGACAGGTAGTTTAAAAATCAGTCACAATGGTTCACATCTCATATTGTCATGGTCTAGTTAATATCTCATATTAAAAAGTTGTTTTCACTTTATAGTTTTTTGTTTTTTGGTTTTTTTTTTTTTTTTTGGTGGTACCAGGGATCGAACTCAGGACCTTGCACTTGCAAGGCAAGCACATATTCCACTGAGCTATCTCCCTGCTCTTTACGGCTAACATAAAATTAAATAAAATCTCTTATATATGGAAATTTTCCAAATAAGATAATGTGGGGGCCAGGGAGATAGCTCAGTAGAATAAGCGCTTGCCTGGCAAGCGCAAGGGCCTGAGTTCAATCCCCGGTTCCGCAAAAAAAAAAAAAAAAAGATGACAAGCAGACAAAATTTAAAACACAAAATAGTTTTAAGAATGTATACAAGATATTTAAAAAAGAATATAATAAAATAGAACTTATTCTAAAATAATTTTTTAAAGAGCATTTAGACCAAGTTTTTCAGTGTTAGAAATCCAACCTGGGGCATCTCACATGCAAGTCAAGTGTGCATGAACTCCTGAGCTACACTTTTTTTTTTTTTGCAGAACTGGGGATTGAACTCAGGCCCTTGCACTTGCCAGGGAAGCGCTTATTCCACTTAGCCATCTCCCCAGCCCCCTGAGCTACACCTTTAACCCAAGGAGAGCATGTTTCCTTATTGTAGGCATAATTTTTAATGTCAGACAACAAAAGTAAATGTTAAAGTTCCAGAACTATCTAAATTTGTGTGATACACTTCTGATTAAAGATGGGATGAGTTAACTCTTTTATTTATTAACTCTTTAATTAGCTCCATCATTGAACGAACGGTCATAGATCACTGACTATATACAAGGGAATGGACATGTTGGTAAATCAATCAATCCTGGCTGCTATAAAGCTAATAACAGCTAAAGGAAAGCCACGCTTTGAATCTCTCCAAATATCTTAGCACACTGTTATCTGTCTTCCTCTCCAAGGCTGTGGGTTCTACTACTATCTCTCTCTCAAGTCTAAGCTTCTCTCCCCTCTACAAGTCCAGGCCCTGAGAAGAAAACAGAAGGCAGAAAAAAAAATAGGGAGAGAAGAAAACAAGAAGGGAAAAGGAAAAGGAGAAGAAAGGAAAGAAATAGGGAGGAGAGGAAGGAAAAAGAAGGTAAGAGTCAAAGGGGGGGGAAGAAAAGAATAAATTAGAGGGGCACCATTCTATTATTCAAATCCCCTACAGGACTAGTTTTCCACGTCAACAATGGTTTCTTAATGTAAAATTCAATGAACATTTTAAATCCTTATCTTATTGACCCTTACCTCGACTTTACACATAGTTGAATAGTATTGCCTAGAAAATTCTCATGGCTTTTGTGAAATGCACCCCTAAGTTCCTTTCCACCTCTCTGATGAGTCTTCATAGTTGCTTCCTCTAACAGCTTAGACACACTACTGTTCTTTCAGGCTCTAATGCTCCCTATCTTTTTATACTAAGGACTTTTAATTTTTAAAAAATCATTTGTTTGTTTGGTACAGGGCTTTACTACGCAGGCTGGCCTAGTAGTGATCTTCCTGTCTCAGCCTCCTCAAGTGCTGGGATTATAGGCATGGGCCACCACATCTAGTTTCAGTGGTTGGCACAGTGTGTTCAGGCTTCTGGGCCAGCAAGGTACGTGATACCAGGGATCAAACCTGGGTCCTTATGTTTTTGTTTTTATGCTCCTAAAACCCCTTCCAGTGTGTTCCTCTTTATTCATTTTCAGAGTACAAACTTAAACTTGGATAGGCTGAATTAACGCAACCCACCTCTGGCAGGCACACTCAACATGCTGTATAAAGTATAACATTCAATTTATTATTTCTTTCTCAAGAGAGTTTTCTTCAGTCCATTAAGACCCAGCTCCCCTTGCATGGGCTCTGGTGGAGGTCATGGGGCAACACCAGCAGGTCTAAATCGGGGTGGAGTTCGGTCCTTACGGGCTTCATGCGATCAATTTCTGACCACTTTGCTATGAATGGTACAACTCACACGATGATGCAGCTTCACATACAGCTTGGGAAGCACATAACCGTCGAAGACACTCACTTTGGAAATGTCTCTGATGGCGGCGGCCTCCACTATGTTCCAAATGACAAACTTCTTAATAGCCTTATCCTTGGGTACGCACCAGGCGCAGTTCATGCAACAAATAGGCTGCACATGACCACGGCCCTTTTTGGCACAACCGTTGTTCTTTCCTTTTTTCATCATCTTGGAAAGGAGGACCCGAAAAAGCAAACCTGGGTCCTTGTGCTTGCCAGGCAGGCGGTTTAAACCACCGAGCTATCTCCCAACCCCTAAGGGCTTTTCCTGAAAGATTGTCAATACACAAGCACTTAGTTTAAATAAGTGGGATATAAAATTGCCTTAAAAATTAGCTGGCTGGGGAAGGGTGGATAGCTCAATGGTCTAAACACCTGCCTGTCAAGAGCAAGGACCTGGGTTCAATCCCCAGTACTGCATGCACTGCTGGCCCCAGAATCCTGGACACGCTACACCAGCCACACGCCAATAATCCCTGCGCTGAGGAGGCTGAGACAGGAGGGTCACTATGAGTCCAAGCTGCATAGTGAGACCCTGTACCAAATAAATAAATAAAAGATTAAATATATATATATATTAACTGACTACTTGCAAATAAAAATTGTATATTCAGGTGAAAATTCTAAATATATACATAAACACACACATATATTCATTTTATGTATGTGGTACAACAATGTTACAAATCTTAAGGCTAGGACACACTAATTTGGTTATATTAAAAAAAATCAGACTTTACAGAAGATATATGTATTCGAAGTTAAAAGAAATACATACAGCCTGATTAAGTTGGCTACATAAAAATTTCAAACTTCAATAGGTCCAGAAAAGTGACTATAAAGTTAAAAAGTGACACATTTCAGAGAAAATTTTGAGCAACTATAACATAATAAGAATCAATACAGGGCTGGCAAGATGACTAAGACCTGCTTTGATAAGCGCAGGGACCAGGGTTCAATCCCTGGTACTGCATGCCACGCTGGCTCTGTCCCCAAGGCGTGCTGGGCCAGTGAACGAGTCTCAGTGTGGTGATGCATGACTGTAATCCCAGTGCTGGGGAGGCTGAAAACAGCAGAATCACTATGAGTCTGAGCTGTGTAATGAGACCCTATACCAAATACGTAAATGAAAAAAGATTCAATACAGTATTTTACATCATAAAAATTATTCAGATAACTTTAAACAGATGCCAATGAAAAAAATAGTGGTCCTAAAAATGTAATTCATGAACAGCATATACAAATAGCTAATAAATACAAACAGCTAATAAGCTCAAAAATATTGAACTTCATCAAAAACCAAATAAATTTCTATTACAGTAAGATCCCATTTTTATCATATTAACCAAAAAAATATTTAACAGCAAGATTTAGGGGCCGGGAGATGTCTCAGTAGAGTAAATGCTTCCCTGGCAAGCACAGGGCCTGAATTCAATCCCTGGCTCCACCAAAAAAAAAAAAAAAAAAAAAAGAGCAAGATTTAGAGAAATGGAGCTACACTTATATTCCTAGTGAGAGTTTATAAACAGTCTTTTGAAATGAGTTTTATACTATGTAAAACTGAACCTGACACTCAGTGTTTATCAAATAAAATAATAAAAATTTTAAATGTATGTGCTTTTCTCTCTTATGGCATATGGATGTTATTTTGTAGTTCTGGGATTATATCTGACGTGTCATAATATTATACAATATTATGACAGAAAAGAAAAAAATTAAATGACTAACAAGAAACTAGTAAATAAGAATTCGGTTGTCATGTGTTAATTTAAAAAGCAGGAGGCCAGGGAGATAGCTCAGTGGCACAGGGTCTGCCTGGCAAGAGCACCAGGTCCTGAGTTTCATTTCTAGTACTAATAAACAAATAAATATCTGATTTGAAATTCATATGGTATGGTTAATTAGCATTTTAAAATTCAAAATATATGCTTCAAAAGACTGTAAAGAAATGTCTAAAAATGTTAACAGTAATTACTACATAATAAAATAATTCTGATTTTCATTTTTTTCTTAAACATCTTTGTAAATTCTAAATATCACATAATAAAATATAATCATAATAAAATAATAGTGCTACTTGGCCAGTAATTTAAAAATAGCCACTGTGAGGACACAGAAATGGACCTTTCCCAGCACACAGTAGACATATAATCAGAGTAAATGAATGGCTGGGTGATCTCTGTATTAAAAGTAAACCACAAATTTTGATTTCAGGGCTTACTGCCATCTTTGTGATAGTTATTTTTTAAAATGCGGAATATTTCAAAATACTTAGCTATCCCCACTGAAATCATGAACAAAGTAAGGATGTACACACACACACACACACACACACCTTTTCAAGATCATACTCAAAGTACTAGCTAATGCAGTAAAATAAGATAAACGAGAGATGTACATATTGGGAAAGAAAAATATGCCTTTGTCCACAGATAATATTATTATCTATGTAGTATATCTGAAAAAAAATGATTCCAATTCTGGGGACTAGTCAGAGATTATACCAAGAATGCAGGACAAGATTAATATTAATCACTGTCACATACTGGCAATGAACAAATAAAGTTTGAAATTTAAAACAGTAACATTATATCAGCACCCTCAAACTAAAATATGTAAGAATTCATAAGAATATGAATCCTGCAAGATATGTGTAAGAGTTATACAAGGAAAATAAAATTCTGAATGAAATAAAAAACTAAATGAAGAGACATTTCATGTATGTTGACAGTGAGATTCAGTATTATCAAAATGTCAGATTTTCATAGTTGAACTATAAATTCAGAGCAATCCCAATCAAAGGCCTAAATAATTATTTTATGGATATGAAGAAAATGATTGTAGGTAGGTGTGATATCACACACCTATAATCCCAGTACAGTGGAGGCTGAGGCAGGAGGACAGCTGCAAGCACCCAAGTGGACGATTTAATATAAAGCTATAGTAATCAAAATGAACTCTAGGCTAGCCTGAACTGCACAGCAAGACCCTATCTCAAAAAGGGAAGAAAAAAAGGATTCTAAAATTTATATGGAAAGATAAAGATCCAGAATAGGTGGGCTGGTGAGATAGCTCAGAGGTCTAAAATGCCTGCTTAGGCAAGCACAGGGACGACGATTTGATTCTTGGCACCAAATGCCACACCAGCCACGCACCCAGCATGGGCTGAGCCACACTCCCTAAAAAAAGACCCAAAGCAGTTAACAAAAAGTATTAAGAGAAAAAATAAAATTGGAGAGCTGACACTACCCAAGTGGACGATTTAATATAAAGCTATAGTAATCAAGACAGCACAATACTGGTGAAAGGACAAAGAGATCAATGGATCAGAACAGTCAGTTCATCTTAGACAAAAGAGCAAAGCCAATACAATGGAGAAAAGGGAGGTTTTTCAACAAAATCTGCTGAAGTTCATGGACATCTACATGCAGAGAAGAGGGGAAAGGAAAAGAGGAAGAGGAGAGAGCAAAAGAATGGAAGGGAAAGAAAGGCAAAGGAGTTACTGGTAGTGAATAAGTAAGATTCAAGTTTATATCTAGACCTATGCAAAGCATTAGAAATAACTAGGATAAGGTAAATTCCAGATAAGTAGTGTACAGTATTTACTAACATCTTAATGCTTATTAAATCTCAGTGTTTGAAAATGACACAAGCCACCAGCCAGTATTATGGAACAGACAGTACATATATCTATTACACTTTAAAGTTTTAATTCACCATCATTAAGCTTAGATTTTTTTTGTTTGATGGACATCTTTCAACCTCAGAGAGTTAAACATTGTAATAGCTTGTTTCTATACTGCCTTGTCCTTAAAGTCCAGCTAGGAAAAAAAAAATACTAGGTGAAAAAAAAAAAAAAAAAAAAAACAAAATTAGGTGATATCAAGAAAAGTTATTTTTCCTTACCCTAACATCCCAAATACAGCTTGCTGTTTTTGTTTACAAACACAAAACACCCACACACACACTGAAAAGAACAGAACATTAGTTTGTGGCACTTCTGCCAAAAATTTATAACCTGAAACTAACTGCTAGGAACAGATTTGAGTTTTTGCACAGTTCTGGATTTATTTAGTAATGTGGGGTCATATTAGGGTCTTTTGGGGTTTCCTACATTTATTAGGTTGTTACTTTCGTGCATTTGTTCTGTCACTGGCTGATTTAATAGGTGTCTATGTTCTCTCCCTTGTCTGAGCACACTAGTTTCTTTACCTCAACTCCCAGAGCATTATCATTAGCACATCCCTTTATTCTTATTCCAAATACGTAAAAACTCTTCCTTCCAAATTTGTAAATTCCCCAGGCTTAGCTTCCTCAGGGTTGCTTCTATCTTTTCTAGTATTATTTCTTGATTCTCCTCAACCTACTTCTTTGACTGTTTTATATTTACCTAGCTTATTTATTATCCTTGCTATCAGATAGTTCTGACTAACACATAGCTTTCCTTAATCACAAAATAAAGCCCCTTTCTCCCAAACCTTGCCCTTTACCCCACAAAATACCCTCTGAAAACTCGCAACCTAACTAAAAATAATCCAGTAAAATCAGACTTCTCATCAACCTTTTCTGTTCGTCTACTACTATTCCCTCCTTCAAACCTTCCCCTTAGTGTCTAACACACCTAATTCAACCACGACCCATTTTCTCCTCTCCAACACACCTATCTCACTGCAGATCACCACAAGTACTAAACTGCCATAGTGTGCATACAGAATAGACAAAGGGAGGAGGTATAGCTGCAAAGAATACCATATAGAGTTTTATAAAATTTAAATCTCAGGATGCTGTTAAAACCAGAAGTAATTACTCTGCAAAACAACAATAAAAAAAATCACTTGAAGTAAAAGAAGAAGTAATACTAGCCCTGAACATACAAAGCTGAAAATTATTAATGAGAAAGCAAAATCGTATTAAAAATCTCCATATATGCCAGAAACTCTCATTTCTCTAGTCCCCAGTCTGTAGTACCTCCTTCCAAAAAATGAGAAAAAAGAGGGGGCCATATATAATTTTTGAAAGATGTCTATACATAAACAAATAAGCACAGGTACACACAGGAGAATGGGGAAGGAAACAGAAAAGCTCTGAACTGTCCCCCAACTCTCCCAAGGCAGAGCAAGGGGTCACAAAAGAAGAAAACAAATATTAGGCAGCAGGAATCTGTAAAAAGTTCAGAGAAAGGATAAAGAAAACAAATGAATTCAAAGTGGAAATGAACCAAAAGTTTACAGCAATTTCACTCAATATGCCCACAGTGAATTTTAGGGCAACAGGTAAAAAACTGAACAAGCTAACCAAAACAGTTCAAAAAAGCCAAAAAGAAAATAAGAGAATAACAGATGACTATCTAGCAGCTACTAGATAACTGGAGTTAGAGAAAAACAAAAAGATAACACAGACAGATTGACCAACATACAAATCATAGAAGAAAATTTCCCAAATATAAGAAAAATATTTAAATATAAGTAAGTGAATTCCAGACAGCACCCAGGCCCAGTATGTGAGTGGAACTGGCTGGGGCCCTCCAGACACTTCATTCCAGCCAGCACACAAGCCCAACAAGTAAGAACCACCTGGGACCCACTGGATCCTCACTCCAGCCAGCACCCACGTCCAACGGCATGGTGTGGAACTGTGCAACAGAACTCCCTGCAGAAAGGCTAGAGGCAAGAGCCACCCAGCTGATCAAGGAGCACAACATGTCGCCAGAGTGGAACAACAGATTCATTTCCAAGGGCTCAGCAGGATAGAAGTGGAGCACAGCAGCTAGACCCAAGCTACTCCCACCTGGATGCATTTCAACTCGGTAGATCCGGACCTGGTGCTAAGGTAATAACTCTACCAAAGCTCGACACCAAAGGTCAGAAGACAGTGCTATACAAAGTGACAAAGAAAAGGAGAAAAATGCATTCTCAGGCCCCGAGCCCACCCAGAACAAATGCAGGAGACAACAGCATAGCAGAAATTGGAAATTACACACCTGAAATCTCTGAAATAATAGCATCCAAAGTAAAGAAACAACTGCAGAAAGGTATAGAGGAAATCAGATCAGAAATAATTTCTGAAGTAAAAAAAGAAATAACTATAATGAAAGTACTAAGTGCTTCTAAAGAAGACACTGCTAAAAAAAAATACAGAATATAAAAATGATGGAATCCTTGAATGAGAATATAGGAAAGAAATAGAATGCATGAAGCAGATTCAAAGTGCTATACAGGAAATTAAAACCTCAATCACAAGCTGATAAAACCATTTGAATGAAAATAAAAATAGACTTTCAGACCTTGAAGACAAGGTTGCAGCTAATGAAAAGGTAAGAAAAGATCTCTTAAAAAAAACTAGGATGTAGAAAAATAATTCAACATCTGCAAAACAATGCAAAGATGATCAACATAAGACTAATAGGCATCAATGAGAAAGGAGTCAATACAAATGATATAAAAATATGGGCAAAAGTAATAGCAGAAAACTTCCCAAAAACGGGGAAACAATCTGACATTCAGAAAACCAAGGCATAGAGAACTCCAAATAACATCAACCCAATTAAATTCACACCGAGGCATACAATAAAGATCACAGAAATTCAGCACAGGGACAGTGTACTAAAAGATGCTAAAGAAAAGAAAAAGATCATATTTAAAGGAAAACCCATCAGAATAATGGCAGATTTCTCTTCACAAACTATCAAGTCAAGAAGAGCATGGAGCAAAGTACTTCAAGTCTTGCTAGAAAAAAATTCCAACCCAAACTAATATACTTTGCAAAACTCTCTTTCAAGTTTAATGGAGAAGTGAAATACTTCCATGTCAAAGAACAACTAAAGAATTTCATGATAACAAAGCCAACCCTACACAGACTACTAAAAGATATTCTAGAGAGGGATCAAAATGACCACAACTCCATGAATGAGAATGGAAAGAACTCACCACATAAACAAACAATTAAACATAGGAGAAAAAGAGGTATACAACAGCAGTCTTTGAATTATTCTTTTGTATACAACAGCAAAATATTTCCATCAGCATATTCTACAATGGACTTCTCCTGTACCCTATGCCTATGGGTCATGATTCTATCCAGGTCTACATGGTGGATATCAAGGAAATAGCAGCAGCTCAGTCCCACAAGTGACACCTGGCCGCCAGTAAGTTTCATGGACACTGTACACGTCCACCACATACTAAAACTTTGTACACAATCCTACCCCCAAACTGTTAGAAGTGCTGGTCATACATTTTAGTATTTTTATTATGTTTTATTCTTAGTAATTCTATACGATCATGAAAATTTTTCTTAGTTGATATTTTTATCTCTATTAATCTAATCAAATACTGTGTGAGTACTCTGAATGGATCACAGATTTGTACAAATGATACATACATTCTGGCCTTTTAGTTGGGCCCACAATTTAATTTTAATTTTTGAAAATTATTTTGAAATATTTAATTTTAAATTAATATTTAATTTTCTGAATATTGTTTAATTTTAATTTTTGTTTTATGATTTGTAGTGTTTCTTTGACTTACAGTCTACTTATAAGCCACGGTATTATATTTTCTCCTAGTATTAGAAACTTTAAAAAGTGTATTTCCATTTTCCATTGACTTTATATTAGGTCTTGTCTTTTACACACACACACACACACACACAAACACACACACACACACACACACACACGAAAAAATATGCATATACCTGACATAAGATTGATACTGTTTTGTGGAAATCTTCAATGACCTTTTAAATGGATTCGTCTAATACAATTATATTTTACATAGTCTTGCATAACTACCATTTTGAGAGCTCTTTATTCTGTATCCAGGACCATACAGCAACTTCTCTTGCCTTCTGGATTACGGTCTTTGTTATTTTCTATATGCTATGTCTGGAGGTATAAGAATATTACAAGTTTGTATAACTGAAAAAATATTTTACTTTTAGTTTTCAAAGGTATGTTTGTTAGGCATAAAATTCAATGAGAATGGATCTTTCTTTTTTTTTTTAAGTCCTTTGAATAAATAAGTCTAGTTTCTTACCCACTTGTTCTTTTTTTTTCTAATGTGGAGTAAGATGCTAGTTAATTTTGTTCTTCCATAGTTAATTTTTTTTTCTATGTATATGCCTTAATGATTTTTTTCTTTACGATTAGTTTTTGACAATTTCATTTTTGTGTATCTTGGTATGATTTTATTCATATTTCTTGTGCAAAAGGTTCATTTTTCTTGGAAATGTGGAGCTATAATTTTAACTAAATTCAGAAATTTTAAATATTTACATATTTATTATCTATGTCCCCTTCTACTTTGAGAATTCTGATTACATGAATATAAGTTTCTGATTTGGGCACAGAGTGAACTATTATATGACTGATCTGTAAAATCTTCTTCACGTTTATTTTAGACAATTTTTATTGTTATATTCACTTAAGTTTGTAAATAATTTCTTACAATGTGCAATCTATTATTAATCTCATGTTATGTATTCATTTCAGAAATATTTTTCTAAAATTCACTCTGTCTACATCTTATATCTTTCACACGTCAATATTTGTCTACAATTTTTAATTTTGCTATATGATTATTGATTTTCAATAGTTAATAATGAACTAAAAAATAAATAAATATAAGTAATGTTTATAGAACAACCATCAGTTATAGTTTAAAAAAAAAGTTATAGTTGAAAAAAAAAGTTCACCAAGGCATACCCTTATTAAATTACCAAATTGGGGGGGAGGGGAGAGTTTTAAAAGCAGCCAGAAAAATCACATGTAAAGGTAAATCAATTAATTAGAAACATGGCAGACTTTTCAACACAAACTCTAAAGACCAGAACAGATTGGACAAAAGTATTTCAAGCCCTAAGAGCAAATAACTGCCAACACTGCAACTACCTTTCAAAATAGTAGCAGATAAACACAAAAACTAACAAAAAAAAAAAAAAAATCAAGAAAAGAAAACCAAAGGACACTCCAACAGATAAAGACAACAACAGTAGTAAATAACAGACACATTTCAGTAATCTCTCAATGTTAATGACCTTTTAATTAAAAGATAGAATGGCAAAACAAATGAAAACAAAGAATTTCACAATCTGTTACACTCAAGAAACTCATCTAATCCAAAAAAGTAATGATAGATTAAAAACTAAAGGATGGAAAATGATTTTTCAAGCACCATGACCCCCAACACAAGCAGGGATAGCAATTCTTTTTTTTTTTAAAGAGTAAAAAATAGTATTAAAATAGAAAAATTACAAGTGATACAGAATTTCACTTAACAAAATATGAATTCACAGTATTTGTTGTAATACAGTGTTTTCTTCCAACCAGTTGTTCACATTACCAGATAAAAGCATGTAAAATTAGAAAAAAAATATGAAATTAAGAGAAAAAGGTCAGAGAGACAGAGAGAGAGAGAGAGAGAGAGAGAGAGACAGAGACAGAGACAGAGACAGAGACAGAGAGAGACAGAGAGAACGAACAAACTAAGCATTAACTTCTCCTTTCTATAGATCAGGATAAATCCATAGTACAGTTGTCTAAACCATCCTGCTTGCATACATAGGCATACCTCTTTCCTTCACTATCTCTCCTGTCCTTCTCCTCAACTCAGTAATTCCTTCCTTTTGAATAGGTTCATTCCCTTTTCACAGTATCTGTTGTACTCTTCAGATTTTATTTTCTCTTCAGGTTCTCACACTAAGGAGACAATATGATGTTTGCTCATGCAGGTCTGATTTATTTAACTTAAGAGTATAGTCTTTAGTTGCATCCATTTACCAATAAAACCTCAAATTTATCCTATTTTATGGCTGAATAATACTCTATTGTGTAAAAATACCACATCTTCTTTATCCATTCCCTAATTAACAGGTATCTAGATTGTTTCCAAGATTTAGCTCTGCCAAATTGTGCTGCTATAAACATGGGTACACATATAACACTGGGGTATGATGTTTTCAGTTCTTCTGAAAAATACCCAGAAGGGGAATAGCTGGGTTGAACAGGACCTCCAATCCTAGCTTTTTAAGTAATCTGCACACTGATTTCCATAGTGATTGTGCTAGATGCACTTTCACCAACAGTGAAGAAAGGTTCCTTTTAGGGATAGCAATTCTAGTATCAGATATAAGTGGTAAATTTCAAGCTAAAATTGATTAGAAAAGAGAAGATTATTACATACTAGTCATCAATAAGAGATGACACTGATAAATATAATAAGTGCACCAAATAATGGGGCACCTATGTTCATAAAACAAAAACTGCTGAAATTAAAAGAGCAAAGAAACACTAATACAATCAGTTTGGGGATTTTAACACCCCACTTTTACAAAAAGATAAATCAAACAATAAATAAATAAATAAATAAATAAATAAATAAAGGGCTAAGCAGTTCAGCAGATTAAAGTGCCTGCAAGCAGGTGCAGGGGCCAGGGGTTCAATCTCTAGGCCTGCCCTGCCAGCCCTTCCCCCCGAGCACCCTGAGATGGCAATTGAGACTGGGTGTGGTGGTGTGTGCCTATAATCCCAGCTCTTGGGAGGCTGTAAACAGGGGTATCACTACAAATCCATCTGATCTAGTGGTGAGACCTTGAACATCTTGTTGACCCTTCCCTAAAAAACAAAAAAAAAAAAAAAAGCTGAACCATGCCCTTTAACACATGGACTTAAAGGATATATGTAGAGAGAGTATGGCACTTCTTTATAACAGCGTATATGTTCTTTTCAGCAGTACATGGTACTTTTCTCCAGGTGACATACTAGCCCAGAAAGCCTGTTTAACTATAAAAGAATACAAATTACCTCATACACACTATCAGACCACTGTGCAGCAAATACAGAAATGAAGGACAGAAGAAATTTTGGAAAAGGCAAACAAAAGCTTCTGGAAAATTAATAACATACTGCTAAATAGTCAATGGATCATAGAAAAAAAATCAAATTTAAAAATTTCTGGAAGTCAATGATAATGATGTATGTATAACTCATAGACAGTATGAAAGGAATTCTAAGAGAAAAATGTATTGCAAAAAATGCTCACATTAGTAAAACAGAACAAGCTCAAATAGGCTTATAAGAAAACTTAAGATACTTGAGAAACAACAAAAAATCAGCCATACAACAAAATTAAGAAGGGAATTATAAAGATGAGAGCAGAAATGAATGAAATTGAGAAGCTAAAAACAAACCAACAAAAAGAAAAGCTGGTTCTTCAATATAGATTATATATAATCTATATACTGATTTTATATAATTTCTTATAATAAATAATATACAGATTTATATAATTATATACATAGATTAAGTCCATAGCCAGACTTATCAAGACAAAGCAAAAAGGATTCACATCAATGCAAGTAGGAATGGAAAACTTGAAATCACAACAGATACTGTGGAAATCCAGGAAGACAGTAACTACTTCAGAAAGTATTTCAACAAATTAGCAATTGTTAAAGAAATGGACAGACTCCTAGACACACACAAACTATCAAAAGTAATCCAAGAAGATATAAACAGCTCAATAACCCAATAACAAGCACTGAAATTGATATAGTAATAAGTAATCTACCAACTAAAAGAAAATCCAGGACCTGATGATTTCACTACTGGGTTCTATACAGCCTGCAGAGATGTTACATCTCCATACTCCTCAAGTTCTTCAAAGAAATTAAAAGGAATGGAATTCTCCCAAACTCATTTACGGAAGTCACTACGTATCACTGATTCCAAAACCAGAAAAAGACTCAACTTAAAAAAAGAAAAACACCGGTAAGTCAACCTCCTTAATGAACACAGATGCAAAAATCCTCTACACAGTTTTAGAAATGAAATTCAGTGCATTACAAAAAGATTGTACATTAAAAAAAAGATTGTACATTATAATAAAGTAGGTTTTATCCCAAAAATCCAAGGATAGTTCAACACACCTGTCTATAAATGTAATACATTTTATAAAGAGAAGATCAAAAACAAGGTGAAAAGGCTTTCCACAAAATCTGATATACCATTTATGATTTTTTTTAAAACCCTGAAGAAACAAATATAGAAGGACCATACCTGAATATGATAAAAGCTATATATGACAAATCAAGAGCCAGCATGATACTAAATAGGGCAACACTAAAAGCATTCTCCCTAACATCAGGAACAAAATAAGGATGTCTATTATCACCTCTTCTATTCAATGTAGTACTTGAAGCATTAGCCAGAGGAATTAGGCAAGAGAAAAGAAAAAAAAAAGAAAGAAAGAAAAGAAAAAGATAGATATAGGGAAGGATGAACACAAATTATCATTGATATGATATTCTACACAGAAAACCCAAAGAACACCATCAAAAACCTCTTATAATATCAAATTTCAAAATGTAGCAGGATATAAGATCAACACACAAAAATTATTAGCATCTGTGTACGCAAACAATGAACAGGATAAAGAGGAAATTATGAGAACAGTATCATTCATAGTACCTTAAAGAAAAATGAAACTACTTAGGAATGACCCTAAACAAAGAAGTGAAAGACCTCTACAAAGAAAAATGCAGTATTTTCAATAAGGAGAGGAAAGGGACATCAGAAAACAGAAAGATGCCGTCCCCTGCTCCTGGATAGGCAGATTCAATACTATCAAAATGGCCCTACTTCCAAAACTATTACACAGATTCAATCCTAATCTAAATACCAACAGCATACTTCACAGATTGAGAAAAAATCCTAAACTTAAATGGAACTAGAAGAGATCCAGAATAGCATTTTGGGAAATAAGCAAAGCAGATGGCATAACTATACCAGACTTCAAGCTATACTACAAAGCTTTAGTGATAAAAATTGCATGGTACTAGAACAAAAACAGATACATGGGCCAATGGGACAGAATTAAGGATGTAGAAAATTTCCCAGACACATTAAGCTATTAGATCTTTGACAAAGGGGCCAAAAGTGTATGCTGG
>NW_004524641.1:10277287-10279262 GCF_000260255.1 Octodon degus
GACTCAATCTTTTTATATTTAATAACTTTTTTTTCAAAAAGAACTTACTGATTTTAATACTCACTGTGAATTCATATCTTCTACTAACTGGGTGAGCTTTTTCCAGGGATTATATTCGGAGTCAATGCTATAAAGCCGCATATGTAAGGCTAATACATGGAACAGCTGATCTAAATAAATTGAAGAAAACATAATTAAAACATTTACAGAATTCTTCACAAAAGTTATAGTTAACTCATAAGGAAATCTACTTTCTACCCTGCCCATTAGTATCCATCAAGTTTAAGTCCCAATTATTTCACATTCCTGGGCCATAGAGATGGCTTAGTGGAATAAGCACTTCCCTGGCAAGCGCAAGGGCCTGAGTTCAATCCCCAGTTCAGGGGAAAAAAAAAAAAAGCAAACAACTAGAATCTACAATACCACCACACCCAATTATTTCACATTCTTTTTTTTTCCCCAATGTACTTGGTATGGTACAGGTTCTCACTACACAGCGTGGACCCATAGTGATCCTCCTGTTTTCAGCCTCCCAATACTGGGATTACAGGCTTGGGCAACCACACCCAGTCTCAGTGGACAGACAGCTCAGCAGGGCGGGGGGGGGGGGGGGAGGACGGGACGGGACGGAACTGAGCCCCAGTCCCTGCACTTGCCTAAGCAGGCCTTAGTTCACTGAGCTATCTTGCCAGCCCTGCATTCTCTTTTATGGTAAACTCTGACACATTTATCCAAATGATTTCCACTAGAATCTAGATTATCCTCAGGCTCAATATGAATTCAGGAATGTTTGTTTTCTTCCACTCCTATAACACACCTTTTATGAGACAGCCTTGCCAATTTGTACTATTCACTATTAGAGTTGTCTCCTAACCAAAATTTTCTCCTATCTTCAGTATCTTTCCAATCCATCTGTGAAGTGAATCTACTGACATCTCATAGTTGTTTGGTGGACCACTGAAGAAATGAGTGCGGAAGTCCTTCAACAAGCTAGGACCTGTCTTCTTTTTGGCATATTTCTTAACCTTCCTTTTTCCTTTTTCTTGTCAAATATCCCCAATGTGTCATGTCTCATTCTGTCTTTGCAAGCTGTTCTCTCAGCCCACAACAGTACTATACCATTTTTGTCTTCCAAATTCAATCTACCTTTCAAGAGCTATTTCATGTGCTCCTCTGTAAGGTTTTTCACCTCAAAAAATATGATACCTTCTTTTATATAGTTTCTGTATCTTGAGGTCAATTTTAGCAATTCTGACATAATCTTGTAAATATTTTTCACTATTTCCTCTCATTAGATGCTGAACTCTTCCTGAAGAACACAGTTGTAGCTCTCTATCTTTGTTCCTCGAGGCATAATACAAAAGATTTTCTCAAATTAGCGTGAATACTGTATAAATAAATCCATACTCCTATAAAAACAAGCATAAAACCCATGGTAGTTTCATTTCTCTATTCTTCCCTTTCTTGTCATAATGACACACTGGTTCAGTAACCAAGTAGGCCAATTAATCAGCTTTAATTTCACTGCACCAAAAGAAACAGAACTCTCCACTCTGATTAGTGTTTGACCTATTTGCTCCTACCACCTTCTTTCCCATGCTGGCTTCTGCAATAACTCACTTGAGACAAAGAATTACATTTTCTTTAATACCTAATTAAATTCTTCACAACTGTGACAAGTCTAGGCATTAGGGGAGCTTAAAGCACCTACTTGGGCAAGCTCAGTCAGGTGCAAGGGACTGCAGTTCGATCCCCAGCTCCACAAGCTGCACCAAACTCACCCTTAGGCAGCCTGAGCTAGAAAAAAAAAAAAAAAAAAAAAAAAAAAATCCCTTTCCTAAGGCATTAGAACATGCTTAAAGCCTGCCAGATAGCTCAGCGGATTAAAGCACCTGCTTAAGGCAGACACAAGTACTGGTGTTCAATTCCATCTGCCATGCAGGCCCCACCCCCAGGGTGCGCTGAGACAGCAATT
>NW_004524641.1:10279362-10280529 GCF_000260255.1 Octodon degus
GGGGGGGAGGTGATACCAGGAATCAAACTCAGGACCTCATGCTTGCCAGGCAGGCACCGTGCCACTGTTGGTGGAAATGTAAACTAGTACAACCACTATGGAAATCAGTATGGAGATTTCTCCAAGAATTTAAATTAGAAACTTTATATGACTCAGTGATCCCCCTGCTAGATATCGTCCCCAAAGAGCTTAAGACACCATCCTACAGTGATATGTGCATACCAATGTTTATAGCAGCATAACTCATAGTAGCTAAACTGCAGAAACGGTCTGTATCACTATCAGCAGATGACTGTAGAAAATGTGGTATCTGGGGGCCTGCCCATTAGCTCAGGTGTTTAAGTGCCTGCTGAAACAAAGCAGTCAGGCTCAGGATGCTGTGGTTCGGATCCCCTCATCCTCAAGCCAGACCTGCCCTGAAGGCATCCTGAGCGGCCCAAAAAAAGAAAAAAGAAAATGTGGTATCTATGTATGATGGAATAATACTTTACTATAAAGAATGACAAAGCTGAGACCTCTGTAAAAAAATGAATATAATGCTGAGTGAAATAAACCAGAAACACAAGATTAAATACCATATGGTATTCCTCATCTGAGTGAGACAAAGTATAAATAGAATAATAAACAATGGACAGGAGGGGACAAAGACACGGATCTCTTGCATTAGGTATATGATTCAAGGAAAAAAAGCACAAGGGATGAGGAGGGAAAGAGGAAACAAGTAGAATAAAGATAACCCATGTACAGGAACTAATGACTTTAATTAATGCAAACATATGCCCCCCCCCAAAAAAAAAAAAAAACATATGCCATAACAAACTGATTCAACAAGAATTACAAAATGGGATAGGGGAATTTAAGGGGAGGGAGGAAGAAGGGGATTAAAAAATAAAAATAAAACAAGCTGTGTTATATATATGTAACCTCTCCGCAAGATAATTTCAAACTGCATCAACTGCAAACTTGTACTAATAAAATAAAATAATTCAGCTAATAAAAGGCAAGACTTTTTAAAAATTAGAATTTTGTGGCACCTAGAGAAATAATGGATTTAGCCAAGACTCATTAGAAGTTGCTAAAACCATTAGGTGAAGAATTAATGGCATCCCATGCACATTATCTGACCACAGTGCAATGAAACTGGAAATAAATGACAAAAGAAACCAG
>NW_004524641.1:10287254-10299465 GCF_000260255.1 Octodon degus
TATATATATATATAACATGCCAATTTTTATTATCTCTAAGAGTACAAACTTTAAACTCTAAATTGTTCTATGTTAAAATCTTTCAAACTTGTTTTTGAAATAGATATTTATTGAGCTTGTTGTTAACTTCAAAATTGTGTCAGTTACTGCTAAACATGTAAGAAATCTAAAATGGGTAGGGTATTCTTAGGATAACTAATGCTAGCCATTAAGACATAAGCATTAAAGAGTTACACCTAACACTTATATAAATACTTTGTTCTATCTTAAATTGTACCACCATTAAAATGTACTGAAGGTAAACTTCATTGGGTCTACATTTCCAGATCATTTCATAGTTCTATCTTATTAGTGTACTCATCAGTGGTTAAGTAACTGACAATGAAAGAACTCTCAGCTAGTCAAATGATACTTTTAATTATCACTGAGAAAAAAGCTCCATTTCTTTGTAACTAAATAATCAAAGTGAAGCAATGGCTTTGGCTCACTTATTGCATGGTAAATGTTATGGGTGTGCATATACACCTCTCATAGCACAGCCAGTTTCACCTGGCTCCTTTATAGACTATTGAAAAATCTGCCACAGTGAAATGAGGAAGGAGCATCTCAAACAAGGTCTTTGAACAGCTCTCAGCAATAAGGAACATCTGTAATCCAATGGATAGGAGGTCCATGTCCTGGACCTGACAGAAACTGACTTACCCTGCCCTATCCCACTCCTAAACACTCCAGACAAGGCACAGCAGGAAGTGAAGTAGGTCTGATGGTGCAATTTTAAAGGGTTAAAAGGCAAATTCACAAATTATTATTATATGTAATAAAATAATATATCAAAAGTACTTTAGTTCCTTTATATTTTGATCCTTACGTTAAAGATATTCAATACAGGTATCATCATTCCCATTTCCACAATAAGGCAAAAATTTAAGTGACTTTCCTAAAGTCCAACAGGTAACAACTGGACCAGAATCCACAGCTAACTCCAGTCTACTGTATAGATATGCTACTGCTAATTAGTAAGGGTACACACAAGTTTAGGGGTAGGATGGGGACATTTTATTTATTTTGGAGGTTTTCCTCCCTCTGTGAGAAAGGAAAATATCAAAGGCAAATTTGTCCTTAGAGCTGGGGAGATAGCTCAGTAGAATAAGCACTTCCCTGGCAAGCGCAAGGGCCTGAGTTCAATCCCAGGTTCCAAAAAAAAAAAAAAAAGAAAAAGAAAAAAAATGCTGTTCTTAGTACTTTTCCCACTTCTCTGCTATGTTTCTCTCATGCCTCCTAGAATCCTAAGCCTCCACTCCCAGGGAAACAGTGCCACTGTCCACTGGTTACCCCCAAGTATCACAGATATTAATATTAGCTTCAACAAACTGTTTTACTTCTATTTAAGGTTTGAATGGCTAGCAGCCTCCCTTTTCACTTTACAATATGGCACTGAGCTGAGGGTAAATGCTGCTTACATATGGGTAGTCCTAGAAGGGAATGAGAAAGCTAAGATTACAATTCCTCATCTCCTCCTTACTCAAGAGGATATACTAATAAATACAGGTCCTGTTTAAGAACCTCATTTAAAACAGTGACCAAGGAGTGAGATGAGTGTGTCCATTCTCATTACAAAAAGAACCACTCTGCCCTAAGCTAAGTCTGAGGACCACTATACCTTAACAAAAGTACTTGGTTGGTGAAACATATAAATTATAAATGCAGAAGTCTTTGCTACCTGGACCACAAACCAAAGAACCTTCAGAAAGACTTTAAACAGTTAAAGCTACTCCTCTAACCCAAATTTCCAGACCACATTCTTAGCTTTATTAACCCAAGCCTCCCAAAATTAATGTATTTTTTACAGTAAATAAATATGATTGAAATAAATCCCATCCTAACCTCCTAACCTCATCTCTTAACTGAACAATAAGTTGTTTAGGTGCTTAAAAATAAACGAGCTAAAAACCTATAAAAGACTGCTCTCTGTCCCCAAATTTATATGTTGAAATCCTAACCTTGAAGGTGATATTAAGAGCTAAGGCCTAGAAAATTAGTGCCCGAAACCAAAATCTAAAGGGATCTCTTCTCCTTCCATGATGTGTGCTTATGATAAAAAGATAGCTCTGCATGAGGAAATGGGCTCTTACAGACACTGAATCTGCTAGTGCCTTGACCTTGGTCTTCCCAACTTCCAGAATTGTGAGAAATACATTTTTGTTGTGTGTAAGCCACTCAGTCTACGGTATTTTGTTACTGCAGTCTGGAAAGACTAAGACAAAAATCAGTCTAAAAATTACTATAATCATGCTTTGCATCCCTACCATACACTTCCAATTTGAATAGTGATAGTATTGCAGTAATAGAAATAGCACTGATAAGATTTCGAATCTATAGAGGCCTAAACACATGATACAAAACTGAATTCTTACAATTATCTTCTGGTTGGGTATTATAAGAAACAGAATGCAGCAGGTTAAATAATGCCCTAAAACATCCAGTCATTAATAAAGAATGAAGCAAGGATTCAAACCGAAGAACTTGGTCTGGAATCTCATCTATCTAGTCTACACAATACTGCTTCTTCTACCATCCTTTAAAAGGCTTACCCCCAGGCCTGCCATGCTGGACCTGCCCTGGGGGGGAATGAGGTTGGGCATGGTGGCGTGTGCCTGTAATCCCAGCACTTGGGAGGCTGAAACAGGAAAATCACTATGAGTCCGATTTACACAGTGAGACTTTGTAGACCCTGGAGATCCTGTACTAAATACAAAAAAAATAAAAAATAAACTACACAGAGAGACCCTGTCTCAAAGATTTTTTTTTTTTTAAATGTTGCTATATTATAGGTGGTTTTGTTTGTTTGTTTTTTGGCGGAACTGGGGATCGAACTTGGGCCCTTGCACTTGCCAGGGAAGCGCTTATTCCACTGAGCCATTTCCCCAGCCCACTACATTATAGTTTAGCTATTTGACTTTCATGCTGAATAATATTAGTGCTAACTGAAGAAGGAAAAAGATGGGGCAGGAAGCTCCACATCTGCCAACAGAGTTAACCACCATGAACATTTTTTAGTATACTGATCAGCCCAGGCTAAGCCACTGACTCTATAGATGAGGAAACAAATTCAAAATATTAAATAATTTGCCTGAGCACACACCTATTGCTTTTTCTATGCAGTATGTAACTTTCACATGGGCCCTAAATACATTATGTGACTCAAGTAAACTTTCTCTTCAGAACAGAAAAATTTTCAAATACCATAAAATCAACTTTTAACACTAAAAACTGATAGGTCACTGGCTTTAGGAGACAATTTTTATATTTTTGTATTAATTTATACACTGTGATTATTAGATTTTATGTGGTAACCAAAAATAAATACACAAATTTTAAAAGTTGGGGTTCAAAATTCACTATATTTAAATTTGAAATTTTTTCTTTATTTTCTGTCAGAATTTTACCATAAGTATTAAAGAATAAAGCCAGACTATTTAGCAGTAATTCTGCAAAAATTCCTCATTTAATCATTAATATCTTTACACAGTCTTATGAAGGGAGACACTGATGTCAAAATAATTTGCTATTACTCTAAATTGCAAAAAGTTCATTGTTGGAGCAATTAAAACTATTTGAAGTTGTCTGCATAATACCTAAACTGAGTTGCACGCTCTAAATACTATATTTGGGGCTAGGGAGATAGCTCAGTAGAATAAGCACCTGCCTGGCAAGTACAGAATCCTGAGTTCAACCACCAGTACCACAAAAAATAAAATACATACATACATACATACATACATACATACATACTATATGTGGGTGGAAGTTATTCACTTAGTGATTATGCATCACTTCTTAAAATCATAAACTCTATCACAATTAAGTCAATCCGACCTACCAAATAAAACTGTCAAAGCCACAGTTTACTTAGTCTCTCCAGGTTCAGCTGACTAAAGTTTAACTTAGTTTACCTGTTGTGCTGAGGACTGAACACAATGGCCTACACATGCTAGTCAAAGGCTCTATTAAGGAGCTACATTCCCAGCTCTGGAGCTTAGTTTTACACCTCTCTATAAAGTCATAGATTCATCTGAGATGTAAACTCTGACTTTTAACTTAACTTACAGAAAAAGCAGAAAGTCAATTGTAAAAATATAAAAAGATGATCTACTATAAAATAAATATTTTAATATTGTACCCTAGTATTAATTTATTAAAATGACACTTGTCAATGGTTTTGACATTTTTTGAGAAGATACTAAAATGTCATGACAAAAAAATGCTGAAAATCTATGAACTTCACTGGAATCTATAGTTTCATATTTACTTTGAAATCATATCACTATGAAATACACAGAGTAACCATAATAAAATATTTTTTAAAGTTATGCCATCAATTTTTTATCTGTTTGGTTTTATATCTGTTGCTATCAAGCCTGAGAGTACTCATCAGTGTATACACAGATTTGTAACAGAAAATCCAAATCTCCATCTTTCAAAGTCTCATTTAAGTGTCAACTGCACTAAAAGTTTGACTGATTCTACCAGATAGGATCCCAAACCTCCAAATTTCCTAGACCTGTTATCTACAGCCTCTTTAGAACTTAACACTTAAAATATATGACATCTTACAATATATTACCTAATGCCTATCCCTTTTTCCAAGCCCATGGCCTTAAATGTCTGACATTTCCTGGTGAGTAAGGAAGAAGGTACAGAGTTGTGACCAAGAAATGAGGAGCAGTGCTGTGTGTACAAACTGACAAAGATGTCTCTAAGCAGGATCAAGGAGGAACCGGCTATGAAACTGGTGAGGAATATAGAACTAATTGATAACCAAAGAAAAACAGGGGGGTAGTCCAAAACAAGAATAGGATTCATAGAGAAAGGCTGGTAAAAGAAAACAGACAAGCAAAAGGTTTAACACAGCAGAGCTCTGAAAGCTCACAAGTCAGTATTATGCAATCAGAAAGATTCAACTAAGCTGTAGGCAAAAAGATCTTTTAAAGACTGTACTCTGTGGGACCCTCAAGGGAAGGGCACAGATCTTACATAACCAACTTTAGTTAGCGTTTGCAGAACTGGGTTCAAATGCAAGCTCTGACACTTTCCAGATGTAAAGCAACCACTCTGAACTTCAGTATCTTTGTCTATGAAACAGAGACAAACACCTATTCACTTAGTCATTATGATCAAATAATTTATGTGAAAGTACTTCACAAACTTTAAAATTATAGGTGAAGTATTAAGTTTTTAATATTTATTGTTTATCAAAACATTTTCAGCACTGACTGGTTTTTGATGTAGTCTAAAAAAGAACATCAGAAATAAATTCCTATATGAAAATGCCATAGCACACTCCACAAAAAAAAAAAAAAAACTTTACTTCAATTATTACACTTAAGGCAGTCTGCACACATGACAACAGCAGGTTCCACACACATCACTTACACAGCAGCATGTGTCCTTTGTTTTGGGGGCCTTTTTCTATGACATAATTGACATCTCAGGGGTCTTACTTTTTGTTTTTATTATACAGTATGTAGTTAACAGGAACATAAAATATCAATAAATTATTAAATTCCTAACATACAATATGCATTTAGAATAGGCATCAACATTTTCACATTATCTTGCTTACAAAAACTACACTTACATCATATGTACTTAGCTTTCTTTTCCTACTTGGCAGTATTGTCACTTCTCTTCCTGTGTTTTTGTTTTTGTTTTTTTTCCAGCAGTTTCCTATATATTGTATAATATGCACTTGGCAGGGCAATAAGGTATCAATAAAATAAAATATCAAATGTATAGTAAGTCAGCATGGTGGCACATGCCTATAATCTCAGTATTCAGGAGGCTAAGGCAGGAAGATTATTGTAAGTTTGAGGCCTACCTAACTGCATTCAGACCTTGTCTCACAAAAACAAAAAAAAAAAGAAACAAAAAGTACAGAATGCTTGTAACACACATCAACATTTTCACATAATCTGTGTACTTGCTTATAAAACCTAAAAGGAAAAAAAAAAAAACTAAAAGATAGTATCAGAAATAAAAACCTATGCAAACTACAACATAAAGACAAACAAAAATCTACCACAGAAATAAGCTTGGCTTCAACTCACTCCCAAGGCAGTCTTCACACATAACAACTGCATGTACCATACAGAAGTATCGCTTACATTGACAGCACATATGCTTTGTTTTCCTGTAGTCTGTTGCAGGGCAAAATGGACAACTTTTTGGTTTTCCCGTTGTAGTAAATCTTTGTGATGCTGTACCTGCACTGGTTAGCTCACCAGTGTGTTCCACAATCATTTTGCAGTTTCCTGAGCAGAATCATTTTGTTTCCTCTGCTGTAAGTGATCTCTTATGAATTACAGTTCCAATCCTCTAAGAAAACTTCTCTGTGATATTTTGCACTTGCATCAAACTATACCATAAGTAAAACACAACCACTGGATCAACTCTTGTGTTTTAAGTGGCATCATAGTTGCTGCGTAACTCATCAAAACATCTACTCCACCTTCACTTTTGTTGTACAAAGTTTCCATCTCAGGCTTCTGTTTCATTGAGGTTTCCCCATCAGCATTTCCATCATGGTGAAATGTTGGCATCAGCAGTACTAGTTTGTTTTTCTTTGTCACATATATGTCAATGTTATGTTTCTGAAATCCAAATATTGTACTCTATAATTCTCTTTTTTGAAATGGCAACATTTTACTTGGAATTTCTGCTTTGTTTTTGTGTACAGTTCATGCACTGGTCAACTTGTGCTCTGTTAGTAAATGTAACATCAATTCAAAACTGGTAATTTCCTATTGGAAACCAAATGTCAATGTCACATTCTAATTAGTTTGAGAGATGGGCACAATAAGGCTGTTCACAGCATCATTTGATATATTATTACACAAATAAAAACTTGATGGCTGAGTTCCAGAATAAATACTTAAATCGAAATCATAAGTTTTTGCATTTACAAGGGCATAAATTTTCATGCTATATTTTGACCCATCACTTTTCCAAGTCTTTCACATTCCTGTGATCACCATGAGAAATCTCTGCTAAGTGCAGCAGACCTATGAATGCTTTCAGTTCAGCTAGTGAGGTGTCATAATATGCATTTTTGAACATGTACATACGTATAAGCACCTTTGTATTGGTGCTTACCTGAACTTCAGCCTTTGTGTATAGTAGTATTTTGATTGTTTCTTGTATTTTTATTGTTTCAATTTTCAACACAGAACAGCAGTATTGCCATTCTATCCAATACATCTTACCCCTGTCAAAACCCTTCTTGTGTTTCTTGGACCTAGTTCTAACATTGGATCATTCCATTTGGTTGCAAGGCCATTTTGCAACATTTCAACCAGTCAAATATGTACTCACATTGCTCTTTTCTTCATCTGAATCAAGGAGGTCTGTATTCCCTCTGTTTGTATCAGTTGACTCATGCTCCATTTCACTGCCACAAGCTCTCATGGCCAACATCAAAGTAGTAATCATGGTCATCTTCTTCATGATCACTGTCCACCCATACCACTCTTCTGCTATGAAAGCAGGTATTTTACCACAATGGATCACCTTCATCATCCATGTATGAGTAATCTGATGGTTCACTTTTGATGTCCTCCAAAACTTGCAAATCTGATTTTTCATGTGCCATTGTACTGAACCAGGCTACTTAGGCTGAGGCTGCTCTGCAATGCAGCAGTTGAAACACAACCAGAGTTCACTCATGCTTTCAATTTAAGATATAAATGAGAACCAATGATGGTTCCAAATTTCACTTCTGGAAGCTTCACAAGGTATGGTCTTCAACATAAGAAATGTCCAATCCAAGTAACAATTCTATTTCACTGTGTTTTGCTCTTGGAAGCCAAACTTACATAGTCATTCAAAGCAACAATCAGGTTGCTTTCTTGTTTTGCTTCTGATTCTATATACTCTTTTCAGAACCAGAAGAAAGGTATAAAACTGCTGACATGACCCAAAGCCTATGGCAAGTAGCTACTCCTCATTCACTTAGGTCTGAGCTGAGAACATTCCATGTTATACACACAGATGACTCACAGACTCATTACCAGAAGTTGTTCCTTGACAGTCTCTTCATTTAGGCTCCAGGTTTCACTCAAAATAGCCACCAACGGAGCCGGGGAGATGGCTCAGTAGGATAAGCACTTGACTGGCAAATGCCAGGATCTGAGTTCAAACCCCAGTTTCGCAAAAAAAAAAAAAAGCCACCAATTCAGAACTGACCCTATCCTCATCTTTGTCATAGTTGCACACTCCTGTCTCAGCCATTTTCCACCCTGAAACCACAGCATTATCAAAATACCATGGTGCATTACTATGTGAAATAATTTTGCTCACTTTTTACTGTGGAAAATTTCCCAGATATGAATTTAGAAATATGCTTTTTATTTTGATTGGACACGAGTAACTTTATTTAAAAATTTGTTTAAAGATATATTTATTGAATGACATTGTTCCACTTCACTTTTTACTCCTCAGTATAAATTAGGTAACATTTTAGTTTCACTATTGTAGGAGGAAAAAAAAAAATCACTTCTCACTGGCCATTAGTATTTTCTCTGCTCTCAAATCCCCATACACCATATGTATTTTTGTGTCCCTACAATTTAATTTTCAGGCATTGCTCAATCCTTTTCAGACAAAACTTATTAAAAGTTTTCTTGCCTAGCTGGCTGTGGTGGTGTATGTCTCTAATCCCAGCATTTGGGAGGCTGAGGCAGGAGAATCACCTTGAGTTGAAGGTCAGCCTGGACTACATAGTGAGACCCTGTCAAGAGAGCGTGCAAGACAGAGCAAGAAAGAGCAAGAGCGAAAGTTTTCCTAACCAAGTGGTTCCCAAAGTTGTGATGGAGTATAGTGTTCTTAGAATAATAAAAGCAAAGGTTCTCTCATAGTTTGTTCACTTTCCCCAAAGATGAAAAAAGGCATTTTAAAAATGAGTTATAAAAGGTAGTCAAAATGGATAGGAAAAGGAAAATGATAGATGAAAAATCTCTAGAAAAAAGGAAGAATTCTTTTTTGTTTTGTTTTACTTGTAATGTATTTAGTACAGGGCCTATCGGGTCTCACTACGTAGACTGGACTCGTAGTCATCCTCCTGTTTTCAGCCTCACAAGCACTGTGATTACAGGTGAGTGCCATACACCCAGTCTCAGTCCCAGTCTCAGCATATCCTGGGGGTGGGGACAGCACAGCACACAGAGGATCGAACCCTGGCCACGGCACTCTGCCTAAGCAGGTGCTTTAGTCTGCTGAACTATCTGGCCGGTCCAGAACTCTGTTTAATAATAGTATTGAACTTGCACTGAAAGATCAAAAAGAAAAAAAAGAGCCAGCTGAACACTAATGCTCAATTTAAATTGCTTTAGATTTGAATAGCCAAAACATTAAGTTTATATACCTATAAAATAGTGGAGCCTCGTACAACAAACATATATTCTTCACAAATAACTTCCAAGAAAAATGTATATAAAGCATACATAACATCTTAAGTAATAAATCATATGAAAAATAATCACAATGTTAATTTACATTTAGGATCAAGTTCATCACGATCTTTCCTATACTGGCATATTAAAATTGATTATTCACTAAAAAGGAAAAAAAAATCTGGAAGTAACTATCAATTTAATAATTTAAAATTGAGTTTGGTTACTCAAGTAGATGCCACTAGAACTTTATTATTTTCAGGATTCTTATTTCATCATTTATGAGCCTCTGAGTAAGTTGAAGTGCTTCAGAGAAAAAAATGCTGCAAATTTTTAAACGTAAAGCTGAAATCCCATTCCTAAACATTTGCTAATGCAACAGTTTATAGGCTAGTACTGACCAATCCCAAACATCAATCAAGAATTAACAAAAAATAATTTATGCAACTAAAATGGTAGTATCTACTAATCAAAATAAATTAGAAACTAAAATTCCTTTATATCGACAACTTCCCCCTTTATATTGACAACTTACATAAACAGATTTTTAAAATTTAATACTGTTTAACTTACTTAGCCAGAGATATAGCTCATCAGCACAGTGCCTGCCTGGCAAGCACAATTTCCTGAATTCAATTCCCAGCACCAAAGGAGGAGAACAAAAAAACTTACTTAAACAAGACCTTTTTCCAGCTGTACTTGCACCACCAGAACACAAATTGCCTCCTCTATGAATCAATTCAAGTTCCAAATTGGTTCTGTAAGTCAAGCATTAAAACATATTTCAGTTATTAGGTTGCAAAGATTCTTTTTAGTTTGCTTTATTGATATTATTAATTTCCCAAGTTTATTACTTGTAAATATGCAACATTAGTAATAATCACATTTTATCTGATATTTAAAAATGAAAAGGGAACAACTTATACATAATTATATGTACATATTTATACCTGCAAAAAGCTGCACACGTCACCATGTCATTGTTGTAAAATCCAGCTGTAGGCAAATATTAAAAACTAGACCTCAGGAAAAAAACTTATTTCACAAGTCTCCATATGAATCTGATGGAAGAATTTTTACTCCAACGTCTACCACTGAATAAGTAGTTACTAAAATGCAAGGGCATACCAATTTTCCTATGAGAGAAATGGTATCACTCATTGGAGCTTACATGTTATTTAAAAATCAACAAAAAGAAACAAAATCAATGTCGAAGTGGCTATGAATAAAATACATAAATAAAATACATAAATAACAGCACTCTCTTATGGACTTCTAAAATTATAGTATTAAAATACAGTATTTATTGACATTGGAAAACAGTATGTTCATAGAATTTGAAAGTGCAAATTATATAATAACAGAAAAGCAATGATTAGTGAACTGATGTTTCAAAAATCAAATTATTGTGAAAATCTAAAGACATTCAAAAACAGTAAAAGAACAAATTGTGCTAAGATAAATAAAGTTCTGGTTTATAATTTAAGCTGTATTTTACTTTATAAGTACTTACAAGTCTTTTCCTACAACTAAAACTTAATTAATTAATTTATAGCAAAGATACGCATTTGACACTAATAATGAGATATCTTCCCCCTTAAAAAAAATGCTAATTTTTAAGTTTACTGTTTTCAAGTGAACCAAAGAGACTGTATCTTACTTAAAACATTTAAAATTGGTTTTTGATTCTATTTTGAACACAGAATGTTTTGAAATAATATTTTCATTTACTTACAAATACAAACTGGTAAAAAATATTAATATTCCTAAGTCTGCACATGGCCACCCATTTCTAAAGGGATGTTTTAATCCTTTCTCTTGGGGAAGAGAAGCAATTACACTGCTAATGTTCCCGCTCAGAGCTCCATCTGTCTGCTGCTGATAAGGCCTCTGTGTGACCAGGGATTTTCCACCCTTCAGCGATTTGCATTGCTCACTGAACTTCTAAAAACCTACCAGCAAGGAAGCAGGGACAAGGATTTCATACTAGTGGACAGAAAGCGAGCGGAGACCAGCATGTGTTCCTTCATCAAGGGAATAGAAATGAGATCAATACATTTTGTTTTCACAAATCTTCTGTTGCCTAATCTGTAGAAAAAAATTAATGGCTATATTCTCTTACAAAAACTAAGATTTCCTAGATAGTACTTTTAAAGGTGCTAACTAAAAACATGAACAATGCTTCAAAATGAATGTTAGAACCAGGATGTCACCTTTTATTTCACCATACTTGCAAAAATATTCACTAAAATATAAGAACAATTCTGTTTATTCAATCACCAAATATGATACTTTAGAGAATAACAAATATGTTATAAAGAATTTCATTTTAGAGGATACTTCAAACTAGTAAATTTAACGTATTATTTCAGATAATATTTGAAAGATCTCTTACTGCACAAAATTCCTTCGGTGTTAAAAACAAAAACTATCTAACCAAAGTGTTAATATGTAATAGCCATAATTTTAAAAGCTCGGCCCTACCCATCAACATGTTCTTACTTCATTTACAAAACACAAAACGGTCACCTGTCACTGGCTTTTTTCTGGAGTTTTTGTTTATTTGTGCAAAACTAGGAATTGAACCCAGGGCCTTAACATTGGGCTAAGTTGCTCAGGTGGGGCTCAAAATTGCACTCCTCTTGCCACGGTTGGGCACCCCACACTGTTGAAAATCACAGCACAATACTTTGTTTCTATCTTTCTGAATGTATAGTGCAAAAATAAAGTTTTACCTGTACTTTTGTTCTTTTTTTTTTTTTTTT